>NC_059300.1:29222734-29227734 GCF_017591435.1 Portunus trituberculatus
GGATGTCATATTCTTCTCTCAGGATCAGTTTCTCATTATCCACTTGGTCCATTCCATTGATCAATTTATAGACTTGTATCAGGTCTCCTCTCTCCCCTTCTTTGTTCCAGGGTTGGTAGATCCATAGCCTTTAGTCTCTCCTCATATGTCATCCCTTCAAATTTAGGAACCATTTCCTTATGTGTTTCTATTTATGAGGGCCTCCACACTACTCCTGCATATTCCAATCTGGGTCTTATTATAGTACTTATCAATTTCTTCATCATTTCTTTGTCCATGTGGTGAAATGTTACTCCAATATTCCTTAGCAAATTATATGTTTCTCTAAAAATTCTATCAGTATGGCTTACTGGTTGATTGTTTTCTTCCATCGTCACTCCTAAGTCCTTTTCCTTTTTAACTTTCTCCAGTTCTACTCCATCTCCCATCTTATAGATTCCCACAGGTCGTCTTTCACTCTTTCCCATTTCCATGATATGGCTTTTGTTCACATTGAATTCCATTTCCACTTTTACTCCATTCCCAGATCTTATTTAGGTCTTCTTGCAGTATTTCACAATCCTCCTTTTGCTTTATAACTCTGCACAGTTTCGTATCATCTGCAAACAGATTTATGTAGCTGTTCACTCCTTCTGGCATGTCGTTAATATAAATGAGGAAAAGTATTGGTGCCAATACTGACCCCTGTGGCACTCCGCTTTCTACTGCTCTCCACTTGGACTTCATATCTTTAACTACTGTCCTTATTTCTCTCCCCCTCAAATAATTTTCTATCCATCTCAATGTGCTTCCTTTTAAGCCACCCTTCTCCTCTAACTTCCATAGTAATCTTGCATGTGGCACTTTGTCAAATGCCTTTTTTAAATCCAAATAAATACAGTCAACCCATCCTCTCTCTCTTGTACTCTATCAACTATTCTAGAATAGAAACTCAATAAATTAGTTACACAAGACCGTCTTTTCTAAAACCAAATTGGCTATTTGATATTAATTTGTTGTCTTCAAGGAATTCGATCCATTGTTTCTTTATTATTCTTTCACACATCTTGCATATTACACTAGTTAGTGATACCGGTCTGTAATTTAAAGGTTCTTCCTTCCTTCCGCTCTTATATATGGGAACCACCTCAGCTCTTTTCCATTCTACTGGTACTGTTCCATTTTCTATTGAGCATTTTATGATGTTGTATATAGGACTTGCTAGTTCTTCCCTACATTCTTTCAGTATTCTGCCTGAGACTTCATCTGGTCCCATTGCCTTCTCTTCATCCAGTTCCTTCATTAACTCTTTTATTTCAAGCTTGGTTACTTTAATCTCTTTCATATAGATTGTCTCTCTATTACTCTGTGGCCTCTCAAATTTGGATTCCTTAGTAAAGACCTCCTGGAATTTTTATTTAATAGTTCTGCCATACTTTTGGGTCTTCCACCATCCGTTCTCTCCTTTTAACCTTTCTATTGTTTCTTTTGCCTAATTTTTCCATTTATGAATCTATAGAACAATTTTGGTTGCTCCTTACATTTTTCGACAATGTCTTTTTCGAAGTTCTTTTCCTCTTCCTTCCTCACCTTAACATATTCATTTCTCGCTGCCTTGAAGTTTTCCTTATTTGCTGGATTTCTATTTCTCCTCCACCTTTTCCATGCTCCATCTCTTTTCTCCTTTGCCCTAGCACACCTTGCATTAAACCAATCTTTCTTTCCTTCTTCTTTAGGTCTATATTTTGGGACATATTCCTGACTCCTGTTTTGTATATTTCCAAAAATAAGTTATATTTGTCTTGCATTGTCTCTGAGTTTTCCATCTCCTCCCAGTCTACGTTTTTAAAATAGTTCTTGAGATTCTCAATATCAGCCTTTCTGTAATTTAATCGGTCTCCTTTGTATGAATCGTCTCTATCTTCCTTTCCCTCTTCTATATCTATTTCTAATATTGCATGGTCACTCTTTCCCAATGGGCACTTATATCTTATATCATCATTCATTTGTATACCCCTTGTAAAAACTAGGTCCAATCTCGCCAGCTCGTCATTTCCTCTGAATCTTGTGCATTCCTTTACTCTCTGGTCCATCATATTGTCTATCATTAGGTTCAAGAATCTTTCTTCCCAGGCTTCTTCCCCATACCACTTTCATAATTTTCCCAGTCCACTTCTTTACAGTTGAAATCTCCTACTAATATCACCTTTTTCCTCTCTTTAATGATTCTCGTTATTGTGTCATCTATCATGTCTTTATATTCTTGATTGGTCCATGAATTTGTTTTTGGTGGCACATATGTTACAATGATTGTTAACTCTTTTTTATTAATATGCATCTTAATATACAATACTTCTGCTTTTCCTTCCCACATTCCACTTGGTTTATCACTATCTCCTTCCTTAACATAATCATGACTCCTCCTCCTCCTTTACCCACTCTGTCTCTTCTCCATACATTATACCTATTATCCAAGTCTATTTTGATTGCCTCATTTAGTTTTGTTTCAGCCAGGCATACAATATCTGGATTTTCTTTCTTTATGTAATCTCTTAATTCTAGTTTACTTGATAAAACCCGTCTATGTTCGTATACATCATTTTTAGTCTTTTGCCTTTATCATTTGTAGTTAAACTTGTTCCATTTTTTCTCTTCCTTCTCGTTTATATACCATTTCCTTATCCTGTCTCCTAGAATTCTCCAAAAATGCCTTCTTCTCCTCTTCTGACCTTTCATTATTCTTTTCCTTACTGCTGCTGCCAGTTCATTGTATCTCTTCCTTTCTTCCTCATTTCTATTTTTCTTTATATAGATATCCTTGCAGCCTTCTGTTTCTCTAAGTTTTGTTGTTCTATATAATATTTCTTCTGTTGCTGCTTGTGATTTTAGTAGTATTTTAATTGGTCTCGTTTTCCTTCTTGATATGGTCCCATTCTGTTTATTTCTTCTACTTCCTCTTCCAAGTTCTGCCTATCTTCGTCGTTTAGATTCTTCAGTAGGTCTTTGACTGATTTCATTTCTTCTTTTCTCTTTTTGGTCTATATTTTATATTTTTTCTTTTATTCCAAATACGACTACACTCTTCTTTTTTCTGCAATTTCTCTAACTAAATTTTCTTTTGTCTTGAGGACTCCTATCATTTTGTTTGTCATATTTTCTTCTTTTTCTTTAAGTTGTTCTTGAATCACCTCCTGAAAATCAGCCTTATCTTTCTTATCTTGGACTCTCCATGCTTGTACTTTTTTTTAATCACGTTCTGTACTCTTTCCTCTTCCTTGTTTACTAGATCTTTCAGCTTCTCTTTTTCTTTCTCGGCTTTACCGAGTCCTTCTTCCATCTGCTTTTTGTAGTTAGCTACTTCCTTTTTAAGTTCTTCGTTTTCCGCTCTTAGCCTAGCTTCGTTTTCTTCCACTTTTTTATCCTTTCTCTCAGTTTTATAAACTCTTTTTCCTATTCTTCATTCACTTCCATTTCCATATTCTCCTTTATCAATTTATCTAGTTTATATTCAATATTTAACACTCTCTTAAGTAGTGAAGTAGTCGTCGTATCGAAGCCTTCGAATACACGCTCTTCCTCACCAGCATAGTCATCATCAGCTTTCATTCCTTCTCTAATCTCATGTCTGTATTTGGATGGAATCTCTTTTTCACTCATCATTCCTTAATAATTGATTGCATGAAAAAAAAATGAGTCCACACTACCTGCCCAGGCCACTGTAAAAACTGTACAACAGGTATGTAGTGAAGATCAGCTGATTGTCGGAGCGGCGCCAGTGCGTCCTTCCTCGACCGTGTCTCTCATGTGTGTGTGTGTGTGCGTCCTAAATACAGTCATCACAATTAATAACAGGAAAACAAATTAAATGCTCAATAATTGTACTTACAATTGTCATCAGTTTACATACAGATGGATGTGCATATCATGAGCATATACAGTACATGTATTAAAAGAACAAATCAGCAGATGATTACTCTATTATTGACAATTATTTATTGATTGTGTCTTATAGTTTATCTCTTATAATGGAAGACCATACATTTTTTATACTGTAGTGTGTGAGTTCAGCATTGTGATCATATCTCTGATTGCATTAGTTTACTAGGGAAAGAGTGATATATACTTATTCTTACTTTAGTGAGTGCAAGCATTTCACATAGTATTATTTTGTCTCAGCATGTGGCAAAGTATTGATGAAAGGCTTATTAATGTCACTGTATGTATGCAGATGTCTGTGTTTCATCTATCTCCCTTATAAGGGAATGTTATCCTGATATAAATGATGAAAAGTTTGGTGTCTTGTGGCTGGACATCAGCCAAGTGCAGTGGTGTATTCATTGCCAACAACAACATGCAACTTCAGTGGCTGAAGAAAATTTACTTTTTCCCCAGAATGCTGACAAAAAAAAGTGTGAACAGTTCTTGATTGCCACATTAGTTTATGTGAACTAACCTTAACCATGCATACTTCAGTTTGGATGAATTGGTATTGTCTAAGTGTTTCAAAACTCAGGGAGAAGAAAGTCTGGATAAAACAGGTTTTTCATTACTTCACATTTTCTAGTCATTGTAATCATGAGAAATTGCTGATGGAAGTCAAACAATCTTGTAAATGTGAAAAAAAGAGATTTTGTAATTGTTTCCAACTCAAACAATGGCATTGATTTATTTTCATTGTTTTATTTGTTTTTTTATTTATTTTTTTATGTATTCATTTTATAAGTTTTCCTATCATCACTAATTGCATCTTGTGAAATGCTTCTAATCTCCCTTCCTTTTTTTTTTTTTTTTTTTTTTTTTTACTTATTTATTTTTTTAGAACATTAAATAATATTACAGGAGTGCTTCAATTTACATTCATGTTATACTAGATTAAAAAAAGACTAAACCAAAATAAACATTATATCAAGACTTCTGAAGAAAAGTAATTTTGTATGATTATTTGGATTCCATGTTACAAACCTTTACACTCTCCTTTGATAATGAAACATATTAAGAAAGAGTTTTTGTAACCTGAGTAA
>NC_059300.1:29232734-29252734 GCF_017591435.1 Portunus trituberculatus
AGACTTATGCCATAATTATATACTTTTCAGACTTAATCATACTTTTTTTGCATTGTTCATATATATATATATATATATATATATATATATATATATATATATATATATATATATATATATATATATATATATATATATATATATATATATATATATATATATATATATATATATATATATATATATATATATCTCTCTCTCTCTCTCTCTCTCTCTCTCTCTCTCTCTCTCTCTCTCTCTCTCTCTCTCTCTCTCTCTCCTTTAATCTATTTATTTTTTTACATAAAAAGGAATCTTAATACTTATTGCTGAATAATGGATCAAGTGTGATTGATTCCAGCTTGTAATATTCATGAGTTATCCAATATCTGTATTTGCAAAGAACACTTCCAAAAGTGTAGGTATTCACAGTATTGTATGTTATTTTCCAGTCCTCTGCTATTGAATGTTGTGCTTTTGAATTTAAGTAGTGGAAATAGTTGTTGCTGACTGCTGCATGTTTTGAAATATTTTCAGTATTTTGATTTAGCAGTTAGAGCATTTATTGCTTTCCAGAAATCCAGGTAAATTTCTTGCAGTTTTTTCTTACTCCTTCTCTTATTAATTCCACTCATTATCAAATGTTGGTGTTTCCTTTTTTTCCTGTAAAAGCTATATTTACCTGGATGTTATACTTCCAAGGTATTATTGCCATGCATGAACCTCAGAAGTAATTTTTGCTTATGCTTTGTGTCATCTTTGAATGACCATAAGGCATAAGAATTGATTACACTATTTTTAGAAAAAAAAGGAGCAAAGGCACCATTAAGGATAATTTATGCAAAAAAAAGTACAAATATACATCTAATATTTTGATCTGCATGGTTTTTAAACTAAAGTTCATGTTAGACTCTATCATTAATTGCAGAGCACTTGAATAAAAGAAAAAAGCACAACTGATATGCATGTTTTATAGGGAAAGCAACAGAAAAGGGAAGATACATCCTGGAATGCATATCCATAAGTTTCACATTTCACTGGATATGCAGATTGCCTTATACACCTCATGTATGTATGTTTACTCAAATTTCCACTTACATTAATACAATTTCTTTCCTTTAGATTTCTATGAAATTAACTTGGCATAGTTATGGATATTCTATGCAGCTCTTATGAAACACAAAAATTATACATTGCAGTACCACACACTGAGGCATTTTTTGACACATTTATCAATACACTGTGAATTACTGCAGTTATAACACACAAAAAAAAAAAAATAGATAGACTTAAAATGATAGAAAAGTGATGTTAATGAACTGGTGTAGAGTTAAAGAGATGAAGGTTTTGCTCATATATATATATATATATATATATATATATATATATATATATATATATATATATATATATATATATATATATATATATATATATATACATACATACATACATACATACATACATACACACAGTGGAGACTCGATACTCGAACTTAATTCGTTCCAAATGGCTGTTCGAGTATTAAAAAGTTCAACTATTGATACCTATAAATCAGGTAATTCGTTCCAGCCATTGCCAAACCAAAGTTGAGAAAAAAAGCAGTGATTTAATTTTGCAGTCGCCGCTAGCATTGGCACACAGAAGCAGGGTTAGCCTGTCTTTCATAGACTTGTGTCCTGGCAAATACTTCTCTTCCTCTGTCATATAGATCATGTTCGGTATTTTTTTTTTTTTTTTTTTTTTTTTTTCTCTCTCCAAAACAGGCCTGTTTCATCACAATTAAAGATCTGTTGTGGGCTTAAGCGCTCCTTATCCACAAATTTCGTAAATTCAGGCACAAATTACTCAGCGGCAACTCTGTCAGAATGTAGTATCGGAAATAAGATAACGATGCAGCAGCCTAGCCTTCGCACAAATTTTGCCCTCTGACAAAGAATCACCAGCTATCTGCCTTTGGTCTATCGAATCAACAATTTTTCCATTTCTTCCACTGCTGCAAGTCGCTTAAATTGCCTTTTCACACCAATAACCACATCAGCTCTTTTAATGAACTGTCTTCTTCAGTATTGTGGCTACTATAGACTTAGCCATACAGTACTCAGCTGCAAGATCAGTTATTCTTCCTTTTTTCTCGTATTTATCAATAATCTCCTTTTTCCTTTCGATGGTTGTCACTACATTCTTTCTTGTAGGCTTATTCTCACCACTAACAAACCTCTTCGGTGCCATTGTAGGCTTCTAAATGAAAAAAAAAAACTCCAGAGAGAAAGCGCAGAACAATGTTATTCTTACAACAGTGAAGGATCAACTGGCTGTGGTGGACCGGTGGGGCGCGTGGGGCGGCGGGAAGGATGAGGCCTTTTTTGTTTACAACCACGTGGATGGACGTTCGACTAATAGGTATTTTTTTGAGTATTGAATCAAACTTTTGCATTTGACTATTGAAAAGTTTGACTATTTAGACTTTCGAGTATTGAGTCTCCACTGTATATATATAGAGTGGTACCTCGAGATACGAAATTCATTCATTCCAGAGTGGCTTTCGTATCATGATTTTTTTGTATAATGAGTCGCGTTTTACATGTAAATCGCCTAATTCGTTCCAAGCTCTACGAACACATTATATTTCATAATAAGGGTAAAACCAGAATGAAATAAGAGCCAAATACATTTGAATCATTCAATATACCTAACCTAACTGTTAATACCTGTAAATGAAGTAGATAATAGAACATAATGCAATGAATGAAAAATAATAGTACAAAAATGTGGAACCTTGCCTTTCGAGTGAGGAGATGTAGGAAAGCGAAAGTGGCGGCAGAGGAGGAGGGCAAACAGCAGAAAATATAGAAAATGGCAGGAAACATTAACACTTAACTTTATTATTATTAGCAGTTACAAGTATTTTCAATACCATAATCTTTCCTGCAACCTACTCAGTGTGTGGAGAAAATGGCCCTCTCCCTCGTCTCATAGCAACACACACATACGTACATGCACACGAATACACACAGAGACTAAAGGCTATGGATCTACCAACCCTGGAACAGAGAAGGGAGAGAGGGGATCTGATACAAGTTTATAAATTGATCAACGGAATGGAACAAGTGGATAATGAGAAACTGATCCTGAAAGAAGAATATGACATTCAAAGCACAAGATCACATAGTAAAAAGCTGAGGAAGGGAAGATGTCTGAGAGATGTTAAAAAATACAGTTTCCCGCAAAAATGTGTTGAGACATGGAACACTTTGAGTGAAGAAGTGGTGTCAGCAACGAGTGCGCATAGTTTTAAAGAAAAATTGGATAAGTGTAGATATGGAGACTGGGCCACACGAGCGTAAAGCCCAGGTCCTGTAAAACTACAACTAGGTGAATATATGCCAGGTGCCTTTATAAGACTTTTATTAATAAAACATCCAAATGGCTTACTCATTCAAGCAAGAGTCAAAACTCCACTTGTGAATTATATTCACAATGATAAAGCCTGTGAAGCACGATTGCAAAATAAATACGAACTGCAGCACTGACGCATTCAGTTTCAGCAATCGGACAAGTGATTCTGTAATGTAAACAATACGTCCAATACATGCCGTCGTTCGCCACTGAAACAAGAAAAGATGGATTACTTCACTGTGTATATGTATTTACCAATGGTGTTTTTATTTACATAGTTTTAAATTTGTGGTGAGTGCTCCAGCAAATTTGTAATGAGTGGTGAAACAATAGTGTCTTGCAGACTCCTTGCTTCTTATGTTTTTGTGTTCAGTGGTCGGGTGTATGGTGAATGTGTTCTTGAATGAGAATGACTTTTTTTTCTTAGAAATTTCTTTCAAATATTAGGGTGCATCTTCCAAGATGCAGCGTCTTGCAAGCCGTAAAATACGATATTTATTCATTTATTTTATTTACTTTTTTTTTTCCCACTTTTTAAATGGCGAGAATTTTTTAATTTTCTGCACACAGGAATTTTGAGTTTTGTTTTGTATCTTTCATATGCTGAGTAATTTTTCGTAATATGAAGTAAAAAAACCTTGCATATCATTTCATAAAATGAAATTTTCATATACAGAAACTTTTGTATCTAGAGGTACCACTGTATATATATATATATATATATATATATATATATATATATATATATATATATATATATATATATATACATACACTTAACCCTCAGCTATCGCGCCCAATTGGGGCCGAAATAGCCACGCCATAGCCGAAAACGCGATAGCCGAATTGATGTTGGCGTGAAGGCGGTTTTGCCCAATGAGTGCACAGATATCCCATGACGTAATGGCTGGGCGTGTGATAGCAGGCATCTGAGGTCGCGATAATGAAATCTTAACAGCTTTTCATGGGTGCGCGATAGCAATAAAACATGATAGCCGAAGTCGCGATAGCCGAAGTCACGATAGCCGAGGGTTGACTGTATATATATATATATATATATATATATATATATATATATATATATATATATATATATATATATATATAGGCAAAACCCCTGCTTAACAAAGGTTCACACAACAAAATTTCGCTGCAAAACGAAGGTTTCATTTTACTACCATCTGCTCATTTAACGAACACCAAACTCGCTTTAATGAAGTTTTATCCAGGTAATTTTTTCCAAGTTTGAAAGAACCGCTGTATCACGCAAGCCGACAGGCTTTTCAGTACACCAGCGCCTCTCGTGGACATACGCGTACCACTCACTCTCCCTATTCAAAACAATAACAGCGCCAGCAGCAGCTCGTCTTCCCTCGCTCAACTTACCAACAAAATGCCCTGCAATGTGGCCTAGCATTGCTAAGAAGACTAGGAAGTCTTGAAGTGAAGCTGGACATTATTCACAGACACGAGAGAGGCAAGAAAACTAATAGCATTGCTTGTTACCATCTTGACTCCATCTACTGTCTCTGCTATTTTCAAGTCAGCAGACTTCTATTAAGAAGGCTGGTGAGACCGTATCTTCCTTGCAAGCTAAAAGAACCACCTGAACTCATGACTTTACAGTGGATAAAATGGAAAGCCTTGTGGAAATGTGGTACATAAGTTTTGTATGTGATACAATGATGCGCCCTTTGTTTACAATCCAAAAGTTGCTAGTTAGTGTCTATCCCGTTTCACTCTCCCTCCCTTCATAAATTTAAGATCATCAACATTATAAAGTTACGTACATACATACATTAGTGTGCATTATAATTGCTTAAATTAAAGTGCCTAAATGTTTAACTTTAACTTCATAATTTTTACTCTCATTAAACCTTTCACTGTACTATGATGCACTTTCGCTTTGTTCACTCTCAATGGAAGTTCAAGTCAGGGGTTAAACTTGTTATAATTGGTTCGCTTAACGAAGTTTCGCTTAACGAAGGGTTTTTTGGGAACGTAACCCCTTCATTAAAGTTAAGCGGGGGTTGCCTGTATATATATATATATATATATATATATATATATATATATATATATATATATATATATATATATATATATATATACACAGAGAGAGAGAGAGAGAGAGAGAGAGAGGTACCTATAGATATGAGTTTAATTCATTCCATGATGGAGCTCATATCATAAAGCTCGAATGTCAAAACAGTTTTTTCCATTGAAATGCATTGAAATGCCATTAATCCATTCTAGCCTCCCCAAAAAGAGCACCCCTATTTTTTTTTACGGATTTTCATGTAAGAAAAAGGTATTTATAAGAAATAATTAATGTACAGAAGCATAATAAAACATGACAAAATATAATATAAATAGATAAACTACTCTTGTAAACTATATTTATCTTGGAAGCTGCATTTTACGGGACGTTAGCCTACCGCATTCCCAACCTTCACTTGGGACTGTCAATCAGCTGGAGTTTACAAATATATCCACCCACAGGAGACTGGGAGCTCTAATAATCACAGAGCTTGTTGACAGTTCTGTAAACATTATTCATTGAATAAATTAAGTCTTAAGTAGGAAAAGGGTGGGGGGAATAGAGGCCGAACCACCATAGTCATAGAGGTTTGTTTACATTGTTCCCCTCCCTCTGTGATAAGCATTGGTGGGTGGAGGAGGTGGTAGGCAGAAATAGGAGAAATTTGTTTTGCCTTTTCAGTAACGTACACATGCATACTTTATGAATGTGCAGAAAAATATATAAAATAACAGCAAAAGTTTATTAAGTGTTCTTACCTTGGAGACAGACATTTTTGGCTAATGGTGGTAAATGGTGGAGGAGGAGGAGGAGGGAGGGAGGAAAGGATGCAGGCACCATTCATACATAACATTAAACATAAAACTGTACTTTCTTTAGACAAAAAAACAAGGTCAGTAAATAGTATGAAAATAATGAAAGAACAATCACAGTGCATGAGATCCACAGAAAACGTGTAGTTACTAGCTCAGTTGAGGCTGCACCGATGCGCCGAGTTGCCGACTATAGGGGCAACATCCCCAAGCATGACTCGTATCTCAAAATTTTGCTTTTATCTCAAAATAAAAAAAATGACCAAATCGTAGCTCATATCTCAAAAATCTCATATCCCAGGGAGGTCGTATCTCAAGTTACCACTGTATATATATATATATATATATATATATATATATATATATATATATATATATATATATATATATATATATACAGGTAACTCAATTTAAGCGATAGATGCGTTCCAAGAGGCATCACGTATATTAAAATTTGTATAAAATAAATTTGTAATTCTCATCAAGAAACAATAGATAATAGGGGGGATGAGGGATGTGGTCCAAAAAAAATTTGTACAAAATATTCTATTTATTTGGCTAGATTAACATGTTTTTATTAATTACCATTCTAAATACTAGAAGTGTATTTAAAGTAAAGGGGAAAGCAAAAAATAATAAGAGAATACAACAAAACAAAGAATACGTAAACAACACTCACTGTGTCACTGCCTTCACCGTTCACACCACTGTCAGTCACCATCTTCCTCCGAGCTTTTCTACTTTATCAAAAATCCACTCATCAAAAATAACCCCACAGTATAAAAGTAAACATTAGTAAAAAAATATACACAGGACGCCAATGTTTTCACCCCCCACAAGCACTCACCGTCGCTGTCCACTCTCTGGCGTGCTGTTTGAAATTGTGTCTGGCGCTCAGGTAGTTAGGAAGTTCGAATCAGGGTTAATCGGTTCGCTTAACAAAGTTTCGCTTAACGAAGTGATTTTTAGAAACGTAACCCCTTCGTTAAACGGGGGTTGCCTGTGTATGTATATATATATATATATATATATATATATATATATATATATATATATATATATATAGTGGAGACTCAATACTCAAACTTAATTCATTCCAAATGGCCATTCGAGTATTAAAAAGTTTGACTATTGTTACCTATAAATCAGGTAATTCGTTCCAGCTATTGCCAAACCAAAGTTGAGAAAAAAGCAGTGGTTTAATTTTGCAGTCGCCGCTAGCATTGGCACACAGAAGCAGGGTTAGCCTGTCTTTCATAGACTTGTGTCCTGGCAAACACTTTTCTTCCTTTGTTATATAGATCATGTTTGTTTGTTTGTTTTTTTTTTCCAAAACAAGCCAGTTTCATCACAATTAAAGATCTGTTGTGGGCTTAACCGCTCCTTATCCACAAATTTTTTATATTCAGGCACAAATTACTCAGCGGCAACTCTGTCAGCACTTGCGGGCTTGCCATGCGTCACAACACAATGAATTCCAGTTCTTTTCTTGAAATTCACAAACCAA
This sequence comes from Portunus trituberculatus, assembly GCF_017591435.1. Taxonomy (NCBI): domain Eukaryota; kingdom Metazoa; phylum Arthropoda; class Malacostraca; order Decapoda; family Portunidae; genus Portunus; species Portunus trituberculatus. The sequence goes on from NC_059300.1 coordinate 29,240,473, forward strand.
TCTTTACTTGCTTTAAAATCATCATTGGAGTCAGGTGTAGTATCAGAAATAAGATAACGATGCAGCAGCCTAGCCTTCGCACAAATTTTCCCCTCTGACAAAGAATCACCAGTCATCTGCCTTTGGTTTATCCAATCAACAATTTTTCCATTTCTTCCACTGCCGCAGGTCGCTTAAATTGCCCTTTCACACCAATAACCACATCAGCTCTTTTATTGAGCTGTCTTCTTCAGTATGGTGACTACTGTAGATTTAGCCATACAGTACTCAGCTGCAAGATCAGTTATTCTTCCTTTTTTCTCGTATTTGTCAATATTCTCCTTTTTCCTTTCAATGGTTGTCTCAACATTCTTTCTTGTAGGCTTATTCTCACCACAAACAAGCCTCTTTGGTGCCAATGTAAGCTTCTAAATGCAAAAAAAAAACTCCGGAGAGAAACTATAGGACAATGTTATTCTTACAACAGCGAAGGATCAACTGGCTGCGGTGGACTGTTGGAGCTCGTGGGGCGGCAGGGAAAGACCCTTTGTTTACAGCCACGTGGACAGACGTTCGACTAATAGGTATTTTTTTTAGTATTAAGTCGAACTTTTGCGTTCGACTATTGAAAAGTTCGACTATTTAGACGTTCGAGTATTGAACCTCCACTGTATATATATACACTCGACCCTTGAAACAACGGACAAATGCATGCAAGACCCTGTCCGTAGATTGCAAAAGTACGTAAAAAACTGTGTAAAATGTACGTAGAATACTGTGTAATCATTAAGAAATCATTCAAGCAGTATTACAAACCATTAAATACAACAAATAACCTGAAATAGATGACATGAGCATGGTCAGTTTAATAAATATTAATAGACAATACAGAAAACAAAGTTTACCGGACAATAATTTGCCGGGAACGGACAATCACGCGTAATTTAATATTCTTCCATAGATAAAACTGGACTCCAGAATTTGTCCGTAGTTTCCGAAATTCGTTGATGGAAGGTCCGTTGTTTCGAGGGTCGAGTGTATATATATATATATATATATATATATATATATATATATATATATATATATATATATATATATATATATATATATATATATATATATATATATATATATATATATATATATATATATATATATATATATATATATATATATATATATATATATATATATATATATATATATATATATATATATATATATATATACCATATTTTATGGCTTGCAAGACACTGCATCTTGGAAGATGTATCCTAATACTGTATTTGAAAGAAATTTCTAAGAAAAAAAGTCTGTCTCATACAAGAACACATTCACCATATACCCGACCACTGAACACAAAAACATAAGAAGCAAGGAGTCTGCAAGACACTATTGTTTCACCACTCATTACAAATTTGCTGAAGCACTCACCACAAATTTATAACTATGTAAATAAAAACACCATAGGTAAATACGTATACACAGTGAAGCAATCCATCTCCTTTTGTTTTTGTGGCGAGCGACGGCATGTATTGGACGTATTGTTTACATTACATAATCACTTGTCCTCAATTTCGGAGGTTTGTCATTCGAAAATTTCAAAGTTTCGGAAATTTGGGAAGCTGAATAACTTAGGTTATTAAAATAGCTGAATCTGCTAATTGCCGAAACCAAACACGTCAGTGCTGCAGTTCACATTTATCTTATTTTGCAATCGTGGTTCACAGACTTTATCAATGTGAATATAATTCACAAGTGGAGTTTTGACTCTTGCTTGAACAAGTAAGCCATTTGGATGTTCTATTAATAAAGGTATAAAGGCACCTGGCATTTGTGTGTATGTATGTGTGTATTGCTATGCTCCACACGCCGAGTAGGCTCCAGGAAGGATTATGGTATTGGAAATACTTGTAACAGCTAAGTACTGAGTTTACATCATATAAAAGGCTGAATTAGATAGTACACTTAACCCTCGGCTATCGTGCCCAATTCGGGCCGAAATAGCCGCGCCATAGCCGAAAACGAGATAGCCAAATTGATCTTGGCAGGAAGGCGGTTTTGGCCAATGATTGCTCATATATCCCATGATGTCATGGCTGGGCACGTGATAGCAGGCATCTGAGGTCGCAATAATGACATTTTAGCAGCTTTTCATGAGTGCAATAAAACACGATAGCTTAAGTCACGATAGTCGAGGGTTGACTGTATTTAAGCTAACATCATAATGTAATGACTCGACATACAAATCCAGGTCACTATCAGTCAAGTGTCCAAGCTCATTTGAGGCTGGGTGTTGCCTTACAATACAACATTCATCTTGGAAGACGCACTAGTATTTTTCAGGGTACTTTTTAGGAAAAAAAGTGCGTCTTCTAAGCCATACAATACGGTATATATATATATATATATATATATATATATATATATATATATATATATATATATATATATATATATATATATAACACACACACACACACACACACACACACACCAGATGACCGGGGTTCGATTCCCCGGCCGGGTGGAGATATTTCAGTGTGTCTCCTTTCACGTGTAGCCCCTATTCACCTAGCAGTGAGTAGGTACGAGATGTAAATCGAGGAGTTGTGACCTTGTTGTCCCGGTGTGTGGTGTGTGCCTGGTCTCAGGCCTATCCCAAGATCGGAAATAATGAGCTCTGAGCTCGTTCCGTATGGTAACGTCTGGCTGTCTCGTCAGAGACTGCAGCAGATCAAACAGTGAATTACAGTGAATTACACACATCACTGCCACACCAACAAGACATTACAAAGCAGCTCCTAGGGAAAGCACTTCAGCAGGCGTTGGAACCTGACTTATACGTATGTACATTGGGGTAGGGGGCCATAGGGTTCTCCTGTCTCCAAGATGAATAAGATTTGGATACTGTATAGAATGGAAAAATGGAGAGGGACGGAGTTAGGTGGAGCGGCATAACGTACAGGGCCAAAACAAACGCCATGTTGTGAAAAACCTGAGCTTTATCAAAATACCTGGTGGACTGAGAAGATTGAGTGATGATAATATAGACAAGGACATTTGTAAATTTAGAGAGGAAAGAGGCAATATGAGGGAGCTGATAAAGGTGGAAAGAGAGATAAGATACATGAAGGAGGTGATGTCGAGTATGATGGAAAAACAACAAATTGATAAAAGAAAAACACGGAACTAAAAGTGAGGTTAGAGTAATGTGAGAAAATAAGGGAAATAAATCAAGAGATGAAGGAGATGCAGGTAAGAAAAAAAACTAAATTATATGCTAAAGGCTACATGTTATGACTACGAAGACTCCTTAAAGGAGTGTACAGAAAAAGTACAGGATAGGGAGGACAAAGTAGAGAATGGAATGGATGAAAGCAAACTGAAGGAATTACGAAATCCATGGAAACAGGAACAGGAAGAGGAAAAGGTTAAATTTTCAGAGGTAGTAAGGAGGCAAATTCAGGAAAAGACAAAGGACATTTATACAAGGAATTAAGAGGAAAGAGGATCTAGTGAGAGAAACAGTGGATAAGAGGAAATGTTTCTTAAGTTTTGGGATGAAGGAAAAAATCCAAACAAGTTCATGAGAGAGCGTGAAGAGAGAGAATTGGCCAAAACTATTATCATACAGGTCCAAGACAGCACACAGGAGTTGGACAAGGAGGTGGAGGAAATTATTAGATTGGGAAGATTTAGTGAAGGAGATAAAAGACCAATGAAAGTGAGAATGATAAGAAAAGGGAACCTAGCTGATGATACTTAATCTAAGGATATATGGATAAAAAGAGATATGAACCTGGAAGAGAGGGAGAAAGAGAAAGTGCTAAGATATGAACCTGGAAGAGACGGAGAAGGAAAAAGTGCTAAGAAATGAAACTAAGGAAAGAAACGAAAAAAGGACGGAGATCAAGAAAAAGAATTTCTACTGGAGAATATATATATATATATATATATATATATATATATATAGAGAGAGAGAGAGAGAGAGAGAGAGAGAGAGAGAGAGAGAGAGAGAGAGAGACTAAAGAAGGGGTATCTATGGAAGAAGGAGGAGGCAAGAAATTAAGAGTGACATAGTAATATAGATGGTTTGTTATCCAATGTGTTGGAGGTTAGAGATTATTTGAAAGAAAAAAGACCAGATGTAATGTGCATCGTAGAAACAAAACTAAAAGAGGAGATCCATGTTAGCTTACAAAAAGAGGGATATAATAGCTGGAGAAGAGACAGGAAGGGTAAAGGGGGAGGAGGAGCATTAATAATGGTTCGTGATAATATATGTGTGGAGGAAGTGCAATATGGTGATGGTATGGTGGAAGTAATGGGAGTAAATATCAAAATAGAGGAACTGAAAAAAAAGGAAAATCATAGTTACATATGTGCCACCTAAGACAAATACATGGGGAACTGAGAAACATAAGGATATGCAAAGAGAGGTGATTAAGTGTTTAGATAACATGATAAGAAGAGATGGAAGAATGCTATTAATAGGAGACTTTAATTTAGAATAATAAACTGGGAGGGAGATGAAAGTAATGGGTAATGTTGGACAATGGAGCAAGGAGGTGTTACAGTTGACCATGGTAAATACAATAGGTCAGTGGGTGGAAGAGTCAACAAGGTACAGGTGGTAAGAAGAACCATCATTGCTTGACTTAGTATTCACAAAGAAGTCAGAGTCCCCTCCCGGCATACAATGGAAAGAACTGATCATGTGACATTAGAGTTGGAAATGTAGGAAGAGGATGGGATAAGATACAGAGATGATTACAAAAAAGAGATTAAATTATGCAAAAGCAGATTTTGAAAAATTAAGAAACATTTTTTTGCTGATATTGAATGGAACAACATTACGAAATGGGAGGAAATTACAAGGGAAATATGAAATATTCCTACAGAAATATAACAAAGGAGTTAAGAAATATGTACCTATCTATAAAGTTAAGAAAAGTATACACGTACACTTGGTACAATGCCAGATGTACAGAAGCTAAAAACGCAAAAAAAAGAAAAAACTCAAAAAGGAGAGAAATGACAATAACACAGCAGTACAAGGATGTGAGAAATAAATATATTAGAGTAAAGAGAGAGGAAGAAAGAAACTTGAGAAAGATGTGGTGCAAAAAGATGAACCCAAGCTTTTCCACAAATTTATAAATGGTAAGATTAAGAATAAGGAAATAATAAAAAAAATTGTTAATGGAGGGAAGACATACCAAACAACAAAGGAAATGAGTGAAATAATGAATGAGAGCTTCAAAACTGTGCTCACTGAAGAGGATTTTTGCAGGACCAAATAGGACATTGCATTGCCAAGGATTGCAGGAAATCATAGTGTACAAAGAAGATATTAGAAGATTATTAGATAATATGGATGTCAGCAAAGCAATGGGGCCAGATGGTGTATCAGGCTGGACACTAAAAGAATGTAAAGAGCAGCTGTTAGATCCAATTTGGGAAATGATTACAGTTCATTAAATGAAGGTAAAGTACCTCTAGAATGGAAGAGAGCCAACGTTATGCTGATATTTAAAGGAGGAAAGGCAATTGAGCCATTAAATTACAGACTGGTGTCACTTACAAGTGTTATGGGGAAGTTGTGTAAAATAATTATCAAAAATGGGTTAAACATCTGGAAGAAGAACAAGTCATACAGAACAGACAATTTGGGTTCAGGACAGGACGGTCATGTGTATTGAACTTATTAAGCTTCTACTCGAGAATAATAGAAGGACTGGAAAGCAGAGATGGATGAGTGGACACAGTATACCTGGACATAAAAGACTTTTGATAAAGTCCCTCATGGAAGACTACTTCAGAAACTAGAGAACATAGGACTGTGAGGAACTTTGTTAGAATGGGCGAGGGATTATTTGAAGGACGGAGATGAGAACTGTGATCAGAGATACATACTCACCTTGGGGTAAAGTAACAAGCGGAGTGCCACAAGGTTCAGTGTTAGCCCTCATTATGTTTCAGATTTATGTAAACAACATTCACAATGGGGATAAACAGTTATTATTTGCTGATGATCCAAGCTGCTAAGAGTTATCAAAACCTGGGAGGACTGTTTGCTGTTACAGGAAGATATAAACAAAATCTATGAGTGGAGTAAGAAGTGAAAATTGGAGTTCAGTGCCAAGAAATGTCATGTAATGGAACTAGAAAAGAACAAAAGAAGACCGGTATGGAACTATCTGATGGGAGGGGAATAAATAATGAAGACTAAAGAGGAAAAAGATCTGGGAGTGATTATACAGGAAAATCTGAAACCTGAAAAACACATGAGCAAGATATTTGAATTATCATATAATATGTTGACTAATATAAGAGTGGCATTTCAATTCATGGACAAAGATATGATGAAAAAAATTATCACAAAACATGATATGTTCAAAGCTGGAATATGGAGCTGTGGTGTGGTCTCCAAGCTCCAAAAAAGATATAAGAAGATTAGAAAGGATATAGATGATTGCTACAAAGATAATGTTGGAACTAAAGGACCTAACATATGAAGAGTGGCTGAAGGAAATGAGACTGCCAACCTTACAAGAAAGAAGAGAACGAGGAGACCTAATAACAATGCAGAAGATAGTCATTGGCATTGAAAAGATAGACAAGAAAGACCTGGAGCTGGTGACAGAAAATGGAAGGACAATTGGACATGTAAAGAAGATTAGGATGAGGCAGTGTGTGAAGGATATTGGAAAATACAGTTTTCCACACAGAACGGTGGAGAAATGGAATACATTGAATATTGAAGTTGCTACAGCACATAATGTGCATAACTTTAAGGGAAAATTAGATACAATACAACTAGATAAATACACACACACACACACACACACACACACACACACACACACACACACACACACACACACACACCGTAGTGTAATGGTTAGCACGCTCGGCTCACAACCGAGAAGGTCTGGGTTCAAATCCCGGAAAGCGGCAAGGCAAATGGGCAAGCCTCTTAATGTGTAGCCCCTGTTCACCTAGCAGTAAATTGATACAGGATGTTACTTGAGGGGTTGTGGCCTCGCTTTCCTGGTGGGTGGAGTGTGTTGTGGTCTCAGTCCTACCTGAAGATCGGTCTATGAGCTCTGAGCCTGCTCTCTAATGGGAAAGGCTGGCTGGGTGACCAGCAGGCACCGTGGTGAATTACACATACACACATACACACACATTTTCTTCACATCTTACCTATTAGCAAAGTTGAGTTCCCATAACAGAAAAATCAAAATCAATCCTTTCCTAAAGGAAAAGTACTACCTATGAGTGTATAGAAATTATTTTTATAAGATTACTTCCCCATTGCTTTGATTATAATCCTCTCAGTGTTGATGCATGTAAAGAAATGGCCTGCATATACTATAGGCATATTTTGTGGGGCATGAGCATAAGCCATTTTCATGGAGGACCCATAAGTCTGCTTTCTTGAGGTACACATTCCAGAAGTGAATATTGAGTTTGGCCTGCATCTAATGGTAATAATATTACTTTATACCAGCTTTTTTAGCTTAATGCAGTTTTTGGCATCTTACTTCATTCATTATTTATGAGTGTAAGTGGACTAATAACTTGTCCAACACCCACAAATTTTAGATAAAGCAACCTGATGGTCTCTTATCTTATTACATTTCTTAATTCTAAGATACACTACCAATTAATGACACCACCACAATACAGGTGCACTGCCCTGCTTGCCTCACAGGTGGGCTATATTAGCCATTAGACACCACTTAGAATTGCCTCAAACTTGAATACTCTTAATGCAAATATATACAGGTATAACACAGAACCATGGTACAGTCACTTCTCCAGGACTCAAGTCTTAAAGAAAGAATGATACTATGCTCATGCAAATTATGTTATCACTTATTGAAAATTTGTGCTAGTATAGTGATTGTATTAAGATGTGCATTTTAGAGATATACAGTATAGCATACATCTGAAAAGGAGCACCAGAAGAGCCAATGTATATATGTCTTGGTCTTGGCTACACAGTAGAAAGGAATGGAATGAATTTTATCAGACCCCTATAGGCTTTGTCCTGACCTGAGATTTCCAGCATCTTCTTAACTAACTGACAGACTGACTACAGGCAATTTAAATGGTGTAGTGAGGTGTTTCTGGCATTGGGAAAATGCTCACACTACTTCACTGTCTTGACATGAAACTGCAAATGATTGGATAGATATCAACTCATTTGCTGCTACCCTCTCAACTTCCTCATCCCCACTCAAGCAAGCAAGGTGTCATGTAGCCTATTATTTTATTTGCTCTTAATTACAGCCATGCTCTCATTGTGTAATGTTTATAAGTAAATCACCTGTTCATCAGTACTTCTCGTCTCATTACAGGACAATGTAATATCCTAAAATGACGATCGAATAACTAATCATTTCACTATTGGACATCTTACGTTAATACATCTCACCAAAATATCAGATTGGCTCTTGTCACCTGGTTACATTCTTATTTCAACTTACACCTAAACACGGCCTCAAAGTACCACCACTATAGATATCTAGAGAAACTCACTTTATATATATATATATATATATATATATATATATATATATATATATATATATATATATATATATATATATATATATATATATATGTTATGGTGTATAGCACTTGCAAGTATACTTGAAGAGTATGAGAAGCACTTTTCAGCTTCCACCCATTAGTGGAGCAGGCAATTCTATTTATAGTGGTACGCATATTAGGGCCCATATCACCACCCAAGCGCATCTTTGGTGTAACCACCTAGAATCTGGGTATCATGGTGACATGTAGGTAACTTTAAACCACTCAACAAATGGCAAAGTTTCAAGGTGGTATGTGGTGGAATTCGAACCTACGCATGGACATCTCCTCAATCCCACACTCCCCACCTTATCCACTGATATATATATATATATATATATATATATATATATATATATATATATATATATATATATATATATATATATATATATATATATATATATATATATATATATATATATATATATATATATATATATATATATATATATATATATATATACATATATATCTTTACTCTCTCTCTCTCTCTCTCTCTCTCTCTCTCTCTCTCTCTCTCTCTCTCTCTCTCTCTCTCTCTCTCTCTCTGTGTGTGTGTGTGTGCGTATGTTTTGGGAGAGGAAGAGAGACAGAGAATAATCCTGAGAATTGCTATATAGAAAATGATGGTGAATATGAATGAAAATGGGTGGAAAGAATCATATATATGATAGTAACGGTCAGAGTAAAACTGAAGTGAGTATGCGAGAGAAAAAAGAGAATACTTGTTTCTCGGTATTTCCTGTCTCCTAATTCTTCACTCACTCCTCACCCATGCTGTTTTTTTTATTATTTTTTTCTACTTTCTCTCTGTCCTTCCATCCTTCTTCACCTTTCCTCCACTTCTTTACCCCATGTACTCTCCTTTCCTCAGTTATTTCCCTTCCTCCTCCTCCTCCTCCTCCTCCTCCTCCTCCTCCTCCTCCTCCTCCTCCTCCTCCTCCTCCTCCTCCTCCTCCTCCTCCTCCTCCTCCTCCTCCTCCTCCAACATCATGAAAAGTCAGTGTCTCAGAAACATTAAGAAGTTCAGTTTTCCACATATGATGGTGGACATCTAGAATGGAGTGAATGAAAAGATTGTAGCAACATAAGGTGTACACAAATTTGAGGAAAAGTTGGATAAATGTAATATTCAACTTGGTAACAATGTAAATACACACACACACGTGTAGCCCCTGTTCACCTAGCAGTGAGTAGGTACGGGATGTAAATCGAGGAATTGTGACCTTGTTGTCCCAGTGTGTAGTGTGTGTCTGGTCTCAGGCCTATCCGAAGATCAAAAATAATGAGCTCTGAGCTCGCTCCGTAGGGAAACGTCTGGCTGTCTCATCAGAGACTGCAGCAGATCAAACAGTGAAACAGTGAAGTGAAACATATATATATATATATATATATATATATATATATATATATATATATATATATATATATATATATATATATATACACTTAACCCTCAGCTATTGCACCCAATTGGGGCCAAAATAGCCGCGCCATAGCCGAAAATGCGATAGCCGAATTGATCTTGGTGGGAAGACGGTTTTGGCCAATGAGCGCTCAAATATTCCATGACGTCATGGCGGGGCACGCGATAGCAGGCATCTGAGGTCGCGATAATGAAATTTTAGCAGCTTTTCATGGGTGCACGATAGCAATAAAACGCGATAGCCAAGGGTTGACTGTATTTATACATATATATATATATATATATATATATATATATATATATATATATATATATATATATATATATTTGTACAGTGGAGACTCAATACTCGAACTTAATTAGTTCCAAATGGCAGTTCGAGTATTAGAAAGTTCGACTATTGATAACTATAAATCAAATAACTTGTTGTAATCTTAGTAAAACCTGAAGTTTATAAAAATTTCAATGTTTTTTTTTTTTTTTTTTTACAATTTTGATATGTACATACCAAAAGTAAAGGCTGGTGATGGATAACTTAGAAGAGGAGGGGAGCGGGGTTGGGGGAGGATAGAGGTCACAGGAGGATGAGTCACCTTCCATGAAAACGTCTGTAACTTTTCTCCTAGTGTGATTCCTGTGAATCCACTAATGGAGTGCTGTGGCTCACTAACACTAGCACTCTCACCACATTCCTTATTTTCATCACTAATAAGCCTCTTTGGTGTCATCGTTAAGTTTCTAAATGAAAAACTATCAACGACGCAGAAGAATATAGTTTTTCTCAAGACTGCGGCAGGACTCGAATGCACACCAGCATCTGGTATACCGGTATTATGATAATACCAGTATTACCAGTTTTAGCAGTAATACAGTATCAGAACAATACAGTGGCGGCTGCGAGAAGGGAGATGACAGAGCTTTGTTTATGACCAAATGTACAACCATTTGATTACCACATATATTCACCACTAATAAGCGTTTGGTGTTAATGTAAGTTTATAAATGAAAAAAACTGCAGATAGAATGCAGGAGAATGTTATTCTGATGACCACGGCAGCACAAGTCACAACTGGTGGAGAGGGAAGGGGGACGCCAGGGAGCCTTTGTTTACAACCACAGGTGTGGACGTTCGACTATCAGGTATTCTTTTTTAGTATTAAATCAAACTTTTGCGTTTAAGTATTGAAAAGTTTGAGTATTGAGTCTCAACTGTGTGTGTGTGTGTGTGTGTGTGTGTGTGTGTGTGTGTGTGTGTGTGTGTGTGTGTGTGTGTGTGTGTGTGTGTGTATATATATATATATATATATATATATATATATATATATATATATATATATATATATATATATATATATATATATATATATATATATATATATATATATATATATATATATATATATATATATATATATATATATATATATATATATATATATATATATATATATATATATATATATGCATCTAATAGCACTTAACTTACACAGTGATATAGATTTAACTTTAGTTATCAGTTATTTTAATTTCCTGTGTAATCTTTATACAGATTATAATACCATGACTGTCATACTTTGAAATTTTTAATGAAGGCAGTATCTGAAAAAAATAAAGAAAGGAACCCAATACATTGATTTCATTGAGAGAAGAATTATACACTTGATTAGTACTATAATTTGAGAAGTAAATGCATTGGAAATATTTTGAATCTACTGCAGTATTTTTTAAGTTATCATACTAATTATATGTTTGAAAAGAATTTGAGTAGAGTAAGATACTTTTTTTTTCATGAAGGGAAATGGCATTAGCCTTAACTTACATTTGGGAAACTTTCATAGAAAAATTTATCATTAAAACGAATATAGATGCAGTCACTTTTATTTTTTTTATTTAATTTTTATTTTCCCCTTTACCCTATACAATCAATTTACAGTATGCTAGATGATTAATAATTAGGAAAATGTTACATACAGATGCAGAATACTACATAAAATTGGAAACTGCTAAGTATTTATTATTTTATATGTGCATGTGTATATATGTAGGTGAGAGAGATAAAAAGAGAGAGAGAGAGAGAGAGAGAGAGAGAGAGAAATTATGTACGCCATCACTCAGGATGACTTCAGGAAATACCTATCAAATAGTGTCTAAATCACCCCTTATATTCAATTAGTGGGCACCGTTTCCATCTAGATGCCTCCTCAGACGTTTTAATACTCACAGCCCCTCAAAGGAAATTAGTGA
>NC_059300.1:29255234-29292734 GCF_017591435.1 Portunus trituberculatus
TAGAATTGAGTAGAATGCAAGCATAGGAGAGGACTGCAAAATGAATGCCATGAATAATATTAGTTTTAGATGTTTTCAAAATACTTTGAAAAAAATATTCTTTCAAATCAAAGATAGTTTTCATGGTGGTCTTGTAGTTTAATATAAATAGAATAATGTAAATAAACCTGCTGAAAATTATATATTGTTCATGTGCTGAATTATTTAGAGTCCTCTTCTTTATGGTGGTGTGCACTGTGTGGTGTTTTTGGTGTTGTACCTGTGTGGCCATGTCCGAGGTCTCCTGGTGTACAAGTGCCACCATGCAGGTATGTGAGACCGTGGCGCCGAGGGCAGGAGTTTGGGCACGGGGACTTCGGTGGCCCTCTTGCAGGGCCTTCAGGCTCCCCAGGGACTCCCGGAGACAAATTGGCAGAGTTGCTGCAACTGGCATCCCCTGAAGACCACGAGAGGATCCTTCGTGCCGCAGCCATGCTGTCCCCAGAGAGTCCCACAAGGTCCCAAAGCACCCACAGGCGTGTTGCCTCTAGTCTTTAGTGGTGCTAGACTAGTGCTTCCTATTCCCATGTGATGCTACCTTCCTCACTGCTGCTACCCTGTTACTGATTGGTCAAATGTTCTGTAGTGCAAATGGCTTTACTTTTAAGATATTTTGACAAAATTCTGAAAGCCGTTATATGTATGGAAAGTCTTTGTGTTGCATGGACATAATCATGCAATTAATCCTAAAACTAATGCAGTTTGCTCTTATTTGTAAAGATTTCGTAAAATACTGAAATTTTTGTAATTCAAAATGCATAAATGCACAATAAGAAATGATGGTAATGCAACATTAGTCATTCTTTTCTATGTTGTTCAAGTAAATGTGTTGGCTTTGAGGAGAAAATATTCAAAATGTTGCATAAACTTATGTCCATAGCCAGTAAGGTGAGAGTAGCAGTCAATCAGCCAATTTGTAGTTCAGACTTTAAATGGTCACTTTCCGGAATCATCTTTAAGTAAATTATTTTCTCTCTCTCTCTCTCTCTCTCTCTCTCTCTCTCTCTCTCTCTCTCTCTCTCTCTCTCTCTCTCTCTCTCTCTCTCTCTCTCTCTCTCTCTCTCTCTCTCTCTCTCTCACTGAAATATTTTGCTACATTTTTCAGTATTACATGTGCAAACTGTAATCATGGTGATTAGTTTAGAACAATATGACTGATATTCACCATATTATTGTCACAAATATCTAAGTAATTTACATTCAGATATATAATAATGATCAATATAAACAATGAAGGTAGTACATCAGTTTATTTAAGGTAAAACTCTAATGTTTTTATAAGTGGCAATTTCACTTAATTGCAGTATATGTTTCATGTTCATGAATCCAGACCACAGTAGCTAACATAACAAAATATACAGATATTACAAAAATTTTACTCAAGGTAGCAGAACACTTCTCTTTGGTGGAAATTCAAGTGAATGAAGATAGTTTGCAACTTCATGTTCATGGCTGCTACAAAGATATGCTATGATGCATGAAAGTTGCCCACACCAGTATGCTTTTTTTTTTCTTTTTGCTATTTTCTCGACTTCTTCCAGGATTTGAAGCTTGCATAATCATTACTGAGAAATCATTTCTACTGATACTCATCAATATGTTATGTATAGCATATTGTTTCAGTTACCAGTAATATCACTACGAGTAGTAAATTATCTTTTCCACTGCACACACTCACACACACACACACACACAAATGAGTGATGATATAAGATATAAGTGCCCATTGGGAAAGAGTGACCATGTAATATTAGAAATGGATATAGAAGAGGGAAAGGAAGATAGAGACGATTCATACAAAGGAGACCGATTAAATTACAGAAAGGCTGATATTGAGAATCTCAAGAACTATTTTAAAAACGTAAACTGGGAGGAGATGGAAAACTCAGAGACGATGCAAGAGAAGTATAACTTATTTTTGGAAATATACAAAACAGGAGTCAGGGAATATGTCCCGAAATATAGACCTAAAGAAGAAGGAAAGAAAGATTGGTTTAATGCAAGGTGTGCTAGGGCAAAGGAGAAAAGAGATGGAGCATGGAAAAGGTGGAGGAGAAATAGAAATCCAGTAAATAAGGAAAACTTCAAGGCAGTGAGAAATGAATATGTTAAGGTGAGGAAGGAAGAGGAAAAGAACTTTGAAAAGGACATTGTCGAAAAATGTAAGGAGCAACCAAAATTGTTCTATAGATTCATAAATGGAAAAATTAGGCAAAAAGAAACAATAGAAAGGTTAAAAGGAGAGAACGGGATGGTGGAAGACCCAAAAAGTATGGCAGAACTATTAAATAATAAATTCCAGGAGGTCTTTACTAAGGAATCCAAATTTGAAAGGCCACAGGGTAATAGAGAGACAATCTATATGAAAGAGATTAAAGTAACCAAGCTTGAAATAAAAGAGTTAATGAAGGAACTGGATGAAGAGAAGGCAATGGGACCAGATGAAGTCTCAGGCAGAATACTGAAAGAATGTAGGGAAGAACTAGCAAGTCCTATATACAACATCATAAAATGCTCAATAGAAAATGGAACAGTACCAGTAGAATGGAAAAGAGCTGAGGTGGTTCCCATATATAAGAGCGGAAGGAAGGAAGAACCTTTAAATTACAGACCGGTATCACTAACTAGTGTAATATGCAAGATGTGTGAAAGAATAATAAAGAAACAATGGATCGAGTTCCTTGAAGACAACAAATTAATATCAAATAGCCAATTTGGTTTTAGAAAAGACGGTCGTGTGTAACTAATTTATTGAGTTTCTATTCTAGAATAGTTGATAGAGTACAAGAGAGAGAGGATGGGTTGACTGTATTTATTTGGATTTAAAAAAGGCATTTGACAAAGTGCCACATGCAAGATTACTATGGAAGTTAGAGGAGAAGGGTGGCTTAAAAGGAAGCACATTGAGATGGATAGAAAATTATTTGAGGGGGAGAGAAATAAGGACGGTAGTTAAAGATATGAAGTCCAAGTGGAGAGCAGTAGAAAGCGGAGTGCCACAGGGTCAGTATTGGCACCAATACTTTTCCTCATTTATATTAACGACATGCCAGAAGGAGTGAACAGCTACATAAATCTGTTTGCAGATGATACGAAACTGTGCAGAGTTATAAAGCAAAAGAGGATTGTGAAATACTGCAAGAAGACCTAAATAAGATCTGGGAATGGAGTAAAAGTGGGAAATGGAATTCAATGTGAACAAAAGCCATGTCATGGAAATGGGAAAGAGTGAAAGACGACCTGTGGGAATCTATAAGATGGGAGATGGAGTAGAACTGGAGAAAGTAAAAAGGAAAAGGACTTAGGAGTGACGATGGAAGAAAACAATCAACCAGTAAGCCATATTGATAGAATTTTTAGAGAAACATATAATTTGCTAAGGAATATTGGAGTAGCATTTCACTACATGGACAAAGAAATGATGAAGAAATTGATAAGTACTATAATAAGACCCAGATTGGAATATGCAGGAGTAGTGTGGACCCCTCATAAAAGAAACACATAAGGAAAGTTGGAGAGACTACAAAAATGGCTACAAGAATGGTTCCAGAATTTGAAGGGATGACATATGAGGAGAGACTAAAGGCTATGGATCTACCAACCCTGGAACAAAGAAGGGAGAGAGGAGATCTGATACAAGTTTATAAATTGATCAATGGAATGGACCAAGTGGATAATGAGAAACTGATCCTGAGAGAAGAATATGACATTCGAAGCACAAGATCACATAGTAAAAAGCTAAGAAAAGGAAGATGTCTGAGAGATGTTAAAAAATATAGTTTCCTGCAAAGATGTATTGAGACGTGGAACAGTTTAAATGAAGAAGTAGTGTCTGCAACAGTGTGCATATTTTTAAAGTAAGATTGGATAAGTGTCGATATGGAGACGGGGCCACACAAGCATAAAGCCCAGGCCCTGTAAAACTACAACTAGGTAAATACACACACACACACACACACACACACACGCTCAACTCACAATCGAGAGGCCCGGGTTTGAGTCCTGGTAAGCGGCGAGGCAAATGGGCAAGCCTCTTAATGTGTGGCCCCTGTTCACCTAGCAGTAAATAGGTACGGGATGTAACTCGAGGGGTTGTGGCCTCGCTTTCCTGGTGTGTGGAGTGTGTTGTGGTCTCAGTCCTACCCGAAGATCGGTCTATGAGCTCTGAGCTCGCTCTGTAATGGGGAAGACTGGCTGTGTGACCAGTAAGCGACCAAGGTGAATTACACACACAGGGGTTGTGGCCTCGCTTTCCCGGTGTGTGGAGCGTGTTGTGGTCTCAGTCCTACCCGAAGATCGGTCTATGAGCTCTGAGCTCGCTCCGTAATGGGGAAGACTGGCTGGGTGACCAGCAGATGACCGAGGTGAATTACACTTTGTAGTGTAGTGGTTAACACACTTGACACACAACTGAGAAGGCCTGGGTTCAAGTACTACTGGGCATGATGAGGCACATGCACAAGCCTCTTGTGTAGGCTCTGTTCATCTAGCAGCAAGTAGTAAGAATGTAATTTGAGGGGTTGTTGCCTTTGTGTCCTGGTGTGTGGTGTGGCCTTAGTCCTACCTGAAGATTGGTCAGTATGAGCTCTGAGCTCTTTCCATAGAGTAAAGGCTGGGTGGGTGACCAACAGGCAACCATAGGGAATTACACACACACACACAGCTAATAAAGGACATCTGTCTAAATGACGTGAGAAAGTACAGTTTCCCGCATTGTAGCATTGATAAGTGGAATAAACTGAGCAGTCATGTCGTTGACGCGGTGTGTGTCAATCAGATGAAAGAGAGATATGACAGGAATGGACAAGGAGACAGGACACAGAGAGCTTAGCTCGGGCCCTGTAATACACAAATAGGTATATACAAATTGGTAAATACACACACACACACACACACACACACACACACACACACACACACACACACACACACACACACACACACACACACACATGAATGAAGAAACAGTAAGAAGATTATTACATTCTTTGTAAAACTAAGCCTGGAATATGCAGTTATGGTATAGAATCAACATTTTAAGGAATATAATACTAAACTAAAAAAAAAAAATAGCAGTAACACCAAGATGGATACCAAGTGTGAGAGTTTGCCAACAATGTCATTTGGGCACTTTATGGAAACAGTAAGTTGATCTTCAGGCAGGATAAGTTGTCAACATGACAGGGATCAGCTGGGGCTAGGGATCAAATTCCACTGCAGGGAACAGAAACACTAATATGATCTTGAAATAGGATCATAATAGTCATCAGATCCCACAGTGTCCTTGAGTCCATTGTTCTCCCAGTCACTAGATGTGTATAGATATGCGGCATCATTTTGTCAGCTCCTTGACTCCAGATCTTTGCATGGTCAACTGAGATCACATAGTAATGATTCATTAGCAGATCTTTGGGGGAAGTATTCATCAAAACTCATTATCCTTAAAGAAAAGAAGTTGAAGTTGCATATTTTCCAAGCCTCACAGTGTTATGAATCATCCCAGCTCACACTCTGTATTGTAAAGTAATGAAGGGTGTTACACAATCACTGGCAGAGTCAAGATGAGCAAATAAAACAAATTTCACACTCATAACCAAATTTTTTTTTCTATCAAAAGATATATTTTTACTTGGTATCATTACACAGAATTTCACACGAGATGTACATATATACACACAGAAAAAAATGGCAATCATGCCATGTGTAGTATGTATTGGAAGCAATCTTGCAAGTGAGGTTTTTTTGTGTCTTATTGGAAAATCTATTCTTTATTCTCAGTTAATAAGTATGCATCCTAGTTTGTACATCATAATTAATACCTTTATTGTTTGTTCCATCATAATTCTCTCCTTTGTGCTAGTAGAGCTTATATCAACCAATATTTGGATGTATATTTATCTAGTTGTAATTTACAGAGCTTGAGCTACACTAGTGTTGTTCCATCTCCACACCTACACTTGTCCAGATTTTTCCCCTTAAAGTTATGCACACTCCTTACCAATACCACTTCCTCACTTGGCTTGTTCCTAACTTCTATATGTATTTCTCTGTAGGAAGATGTATTATCTTACAAGCATCTACCAATAATACTCTTATTAATTTTGATTGATGAGTTTTATGCAGTTGAAGTCACTTACCAATACATAATGCTCTTTCATTACTTTTGATTATTTTCATACAAACATTGAATAGTATCTTGTATTATTGTTTCATATCTTTCCTTGTTCCAATGATTAGTTTTGGGTAGTAGATAGGTTGTTATTTCCTTATTTAGTATTATTCTCCAAATTTACACTTTTTCTCCTTTTCCTTTCATATTTTTCACTAATTTAGTCTTCAGCTTTTTTCTTGTCATTATCATTACACCTCCACCTCCTTTATCAATCCTGTCTCTTCTTACATTGTAGTTATTGTTAACTATCTGGTTTTCTTCTTTTTATCTTTGTTTCCATTTAAGGTTTTTCCCTTTTGAATAGGTGTGTGTGTGTGTGTAATTCACTGTTTGATCTGCTGCAGTCTCTGACGAGAAAGCCAGATGTTACCCTACGGAACGAGCTCAGAGCTCATTGTTTCCGATCTTCGGATAGGCCTGAGACCAGGCACACACCACACACCGGGACAACAAGGTCACAACTCCTCGATTTACATCCCGTACCTACTCACTGCTAGGTGAACAGGGGCTACACGTGAAAGGAGACACGCCCAAATATCTCCACCCGGCCGGGGAATCGAACCCCGGTCATCTGGCTTGTGAAGCCAGCGCTCTAACCACTGAGCTACCGGGTGTGTGTGTGTGTGTGTGTGTGTGTGTGTGCATGTTTTTAGCTAGTTGAGGTAAATGCATTCACACATGGAAAATACAAAATCTCACACAAAAAATATTGTTAATTAGAAAGGCACAAACAAGAGAGGTACCAATGATAAAATAGAATATACATACTAATATTCACTAAAAATATGGAATAAATTTATCCATTGATATAAAAGCCTTACTTGCAGGATTTTGGTAAAGTTATCTTAATTGTTTGCAACATACACATGATTACTATTTGCAAATATTCTGTAACATTCACCTTCATCAATGCACATTATGACCTTGCCTGTATACAGATATTGAAAAGCTTAAGATGATTGCAACAGTTGTCTCTTCTGCCTTTCTGTCTCTCACCCATTACAACTTTTTCAGTCACTGTGGCACCACCACAAAATTGCCTCTTAATAAATAGTATTCTGAGGTTCATATTGAGCTCTGATTTCTTGAAAAAATTCAATATATGAAAATTGCACATTACTTTATTTGTTCTCAATATTGTCTTATTCATTGTAATCATTCATGTAAATTGAAGTAGCAGTTGACATGCAATTACATGTTCATTTTTTTGTATTTATAAGACCTCGTAAGTACATGAACCTGTGCAGCCCTCAGATCCGTTTTTTTTTTTTTTTTCACGCATGTGGCAACTCACCCATAGATCTTCCATTACTTTACCATGCTGTGCAACTGGTGCAATATGTTAATGAAGTGTGATGGTTACTAGCATCATATGTCATCTTTGCACTAGATCTTTTGAATAAAATTTATCATTCTGAAGCAGATTTACTTGATATTTGACAATGGAGAAATTGACATATATGAGGAGGAAATTGGATGCAAGCAGTGATTCAAGATAGCCAATGAATAAATTACTACTAAAAGAGCATGCATATTGTTGCCAAGCATATATGGCAATAATTTCTAAATGAGAAGCTAAAATGAATTGTTACCATTTGTGATGTGATCAAGACCTCTGTATGCAGCTGTGACTTTAAGAACTTACAGGAAAAAATAACTAGAGTTATATATATATATATATATATATATATATATATATATATATATATATATATATATATATATATATACACACACAGTAAGTTCTCCTTATACGGTACTCCGTTATCCGGTCAATTCACAGTTACGGTGTTTCGTAATTTCTACCCTCGATTCTATTTACGGTAAGAAAAATTCACAGATACTGTATCCGCTCAAGTTTTGTTTACACCGTACCGTAGTGCCACCATGCCACAGGGCTACCACAACAATAAGCCTCTTCCAGCATTTCCCACTGAGCACAAGTGAAATCCTTACAGCATGTTTTTTGTGGACATTATGAGTAAGAGCTGAAATCCCTACTGTCCCTTAGCCTCGGGAGAGACATCATCTGATAGAATATGTGACGAGTGAAAGGTAAATAAAAACATTTTCTGTTCATTTCTTTTGCGCAGTACACTTAACCTCGTGCACTTAACCTCGGCTATCGCGCCCAATTGGGGCCGAAATAGCCGCGCCATAGCCGAAAACGCGATAGCTGAATTGATCTTGGCGGGAAGACGGTTTTGGCCAATGAGCGCTCAGATATTCCATGACGTCATGGCGGGGCACGAGATAGCAGGCATCTTGAGGTCGCGATAATGAAATTTTAGCAGCTTTTCATGGGTGCGTGATAGCAATAAAACGCGATAGCCGAGGGTTGACTGTATTCTACATTTTTTTATATGACCATTTTCATGTATTTTCATGTTTGTAGGAGTGACTTTTGATGTGCTGGAACACATCTCCTATTATTACATGTTATAATAGGTTCGGTATAAGGTAATTTCGATTTGCGGTAAGGTTTTCAGGAACGGATACATACCTTATAAGGAGGACTTACTGTATATATATATATATATATATATATATATATATATATATATATATATATATATATATATATATATATATATATATATATATATATATATAGAGAGAGAGAGAGAGAGAGAGAGAGAGAGAGAGAGAGAGAGAGAGAGAGAGAGAGAGAGAGAGAGAGAAACTGTTGAAAATACGAAATTGAAAAGTAGTGCCAAAATTATTGAAATATATGAGTCAGTTTTTATAGATTTTAATGTATTACATTCATGGAGTAGTTAAGAAAATTAATTAGTAGTGGATATGATCCTAAATACTAAGAATAACCATTATTGTTACCATTACTAAAGCTGCATTTTCGCAGTCAAATTGTCTTTAGATGACATCATAAATATGGCTGTCTTGCTCAAAACCATTTTTGCATGCAAGTTAACTTGACTTCAAGATGAGATGACCTTGCCTCCAGCTCAAGGTGCTCCCAATCACTAATGATATGACATCATAAACTCAAGTCATGACGTCAGATGCACACAAGTTGTCTTTCTTTGCCTGCACACCATATAAAAAGCATAATATTTTCACATTGATTAAAGTAGACTGCCTTATCACTTGTCCACCCTTTCAATAATGCAGTGACAAGATGATTTGGCACCTGACACTGGCTCACAAAGTGGCTGCCATACAAATATTTTGCTGCGTAAGGTTTATTTAGCTGCACTGATTGAGTGTCTTTAACTAACAAATATTAAAGGACTTAGATGAATCTCATTATATTTTTTTTGTTTCTCACATGGATATTAGTGTCACTTAAACTATATTAATAGTATTTTGAAGTATCAGAAGAATCCTGGTAACCTATAGGGCAAGGTAGAGTGTTTTGGCAAGCACACCAATCTCAGGTCATTTGAATTCAAGACAACTTGACCGCAAAAACACGACTTAAAAGGTACCATGTTCCAGCTGGTCAGTCATGGGCAGCACAGGAGGTTGTATCTTTATAGGTCAAACTAGGTTAGGTTCTGCATGAGGACCTGATGCTTTTTCTTTTATTTACCTACTAGCACTGTAGTTAAAACAGTCATGTATTTAAGTATTTAATGTATTTCACTCATTCTCATATCTTCTTTCCATTTTGTCAAACCAATGTAGTATATTATATGTCTTTCCTCCACTTCACTGATGCATTCACTTTTGAATCCCTATACTTCTGTACGTACTTGTTTATTTATACCGTCTCATCATTGTGCATCCATCCACCTTCTTGTCCTCCTTTCACAACATATGAGTCATATCCAACATTCTGTTTTTTATTGCATTTTGTTGTATTCACATTTGTGTTTTGTTTATTTATTTATTTATTTTATTTATTTTTGGAGAGTTGAATCTTTTCACAAGGAGGAAGACAGTAAGAAATCTTACTCTTCTTCCTTTGGTTCCTGAAGGTTCTCTCATCATACAATAATATAACTGGTAACTGAACTTCTTTGTTATTTTGCAAAAGAAATAGTGTGTTTTCTTCTTCTTCTTTGTCTTCTTCTTCTACCAGCACCCTTCTTACAAAGAAAAATGTCATGGGTGTAGAAAGTTGGAGTGGTTTTACTACAACACTTCGAAAAATAGTTGGAATTGATTATGAGAACGTGTCTCCTCTATTGTTTGGTATTTTTATAAGATCTTTATATATAAATCTTTATAATGCAGTCAGACTGTTCACTCTGCCTATAATACAGCAGTTTTGTACTATTCAGAGAACAAACCATAACATTCTGGCCAAATAGCTTTATAATAAGAATAGTACAGTTTTATTGAATATGCACATTCATGTTTTATATCAAGTGAAAAATACACAATAACATTTTATATAATTTGTATTTTCTTAATGTATATAATATAGTTGTAAGTCTGTAGCTTATTTTCAAAGTGTTTGGGGGAAAGTACTACAATAGAGCAATGAATGATAGGCTTGTCTAACAAATCTATGGTTGATGTTAAATGATATGTAGAAGTTGTTTTGATCTCAGTTAAGGATTGCATTTTAAAATAAAGCCTTATGACATTCAATAGAAAAAAAATGCAGCTGACAGTGTCAATCGCAATAGCATAATATGCTATTACACGAAATATCATAGTTATGGTATACATCATCATAAAGGAACTGTAAGATATTGCATTTTTCTCTTTTGTACAGTAAGTTAGACTGAATTCTTGTAGTGAATTGATACTATGTAACTTGCATAGACTCTTCTGTTGTTACAACATTAACTTTCCACAGACCAGGAAGTAATTTTGAAGGACCAACAAAAGTTAATATCAATTTTATTTGTTTTATGCTTTTTAGAGTGATTTGCTATGAATGAAACCCCATTTACTAATAATACATATAACATTTGCTAATATCATGCATACAAGTATATGTTTATATAAAATTTAGAAGCTTGATAATTATGATAATGTACAGAATATTATCAAAGTGAAAATTTTACAATGTTCAACAGATATCATTAATTCATTATAACTTCATTTTCAACTGCCTTTGGATTAGCTACATGCTATATGCTTCTATATGGTATGTAGATTTTCTTTTTATCTCTGTTTCTTAAATGGAGTTTCAAGCTTTAGCCTGAAGCCAATACTGTAATGTGAGCGTACATCACAGAAAGGTCAGTAATGATACCTTTCCTTGAATTCTCTGTGCTTCTTTGCATATATATATATATATATATATATATATATATATATATATATATATATATATATATATATATATATATATATATATATATGTAGGTATGTATTTAATTTGCTTCCAAAATGGCATGATTTTAGTAGTGCTACCTACCACTTGATGTTATTTTTTTATTTTTTTTTTTTTATCACTTAGTTGTTTGTTTATGTGTTAGTATGAAGAATCTTGGCAGTTATCCTTTAAACTATTACCATTGTGTGTGTGTGTGTGTGTGTGTGTGTGTGTGTGTGTGTGTGTGTGTGTGTTTATGCATTTAGATTTTTGGATAATTTTCAATTATTCCAGAGCCATTAATAGATTGATTAATATTGAAATTGCAGTTATGAATATCATGTTAATTTTTGTCTCAGAATTTAAACAAATGTACATAGAGAAGAAAGTAATCATTGAAATTGGCAATATGATTTATATCTTACCTTTTAATTGACTTTACAGAGGCAGAGCAGACAATGGTGGAATGGGTTTCGTATATGGTCGGTACAGACAACCTCCGAGCAGTGGGAGTGGGACAGGGTCTGCCAGTGGGCGTGGTTCAGATAGATTAGGAAGCGGTGGGCACGAATTCTCGGATGGGGCAGACAGTCATGCCTTCACAGAGGAAGATGACCTTGAAAGGCCAGATGCTGGGGAAACAGCAGATTCAGAGAGGTGAGTATATCTTCTACATGGTGTAAATGTGCAGTAGTATATGTTATTGAATAAAGGTTGGAAAATACAAGGTAAATATAAACAAAGACTATAGCTTCTTTTTTTTACTATGCTGTAAGTATATAGTGTATATCACAATAATACATCTGTTATTTATATATATATATATATATATATATATATATATATATATATATATATATATATATATATATATATATATGACAGCACACTATCTTCTTAGTCATTCTATCTATTGCATGATCACATTCACTAATACAATTAAGTATTGTTACATAATCTGCCTTTTAGTTTTCTACTATATTTGTTTACATGATATTCAGTGATCATACAAAACATGTTTTCAAATCTTGAGTCTCATATATATATATATATATATATATATATATATATATATATATATATATATATATATATATATATATATATATATATTTATATATATATATATATATATATATATATATATATATATATATATATATATATATATATATATATATATATATATATATATATATATATATATATATATATATATATATATATATATATATATATATATATATATATATATATATATATAATATGTGTGTGTGTGTGTGTGTGTGTGTTTGTTTGTTTGTTTGTTTGTTTGTCTGTCTGTCTGTCTGTCTGTCTGTCTGTCTGTTTGTGTGTATGTGTGTTCTACCATTTAACATTATATTTTAAGCAATATTAGCCATAGAGTATGTACAAGAATGAGAGCCATTATCTAACAGACAATCATACATCCCAAATGTTATTTAAAGCTCATTTAACACTGCAATCACTGATGGTTTCTCAGTCTTGAACTGTATACATAGATAGCTTTACAGTTGCAAGTGTGGTGTACTCTAGCTGCTCCAGTAATGATAATATAGACCTTACAGTACACAGATGGTATGGAAGTGAAATATGTTAGTCTACACATAAGAGAATTTATGCTTCAAGACATCCATTTTATATATATATATATATATATATATATATATATATATATATATATATATATATATATATATATATATATACCAGTGAATGAGCTGACAAGGCATCAGTTATCATCATCACCATCACCATCATCATCTTGTCAAAAACCAACTTTCATATTTATATGGGATAGCCTTGTCAAAAGACAGCCTCTTACCAAATTGCATGGTTATGTGCATTGTTTTAGTCAAGCCTCTTAGTTTTTAGTGATATCTTAGAGCTTTATCACACACTCCCTTAGATCTACCCTCTGGTATTAAGTTTTTACTCCTTGTCATTACCATCCTTTTCCTATACGTACTTAGATGTAAATATATCAGTCTATACTTCACGGATGCAATTATTCTCAAGTCTTCTCTTCTGGTCTTCATGTTAGATATTTCACTGTGCTTAGTTCAGCATGCTCTAGCATTTTTTTTATATCCACATTAATTATTCGAATTGCATTACTGTATAAACCCACATTTCTCACATATAAATCTTATGGTTTACCTTCTTTCTTACACAAGAAATATTCATTCCTCTTGATGATTAAAAGTAACTCTGTGAACTTCTTGCACTACACATTGATACTAGCTTCATAGATATGGATTTACACAGAAACACAAAGACACTGTGTAAGGGATCCACCTGGGAATATGAAACATACAGTCCATCAGGGGATAAAGAATAAATCATATGATATTACATAATTATTTTATGGCTATTATGTAGTTTAGAATGTATCTAGTAAGTATACAAACTTTACTGGAATAATTAGTAATTTTAAAGATCAGTATTTGCTATATTGAAGTACATTATACCTCCCTTTGTATACATTTATTTTCACACTCTTCAGTCTGATATATACTTTTTTTTTCTTTTAAATCATTAATTCCATTATGTTAGTCATCATTCTTACCTATACATATATCATTGCCATGGTCATATTTCAGTAATGATTCTAAAGTTACCACTGATCTTACTCTTGATCTGATGCATCAGTGACCCTAACACATATTAGCAAAAGTAGATCTAGGATGAGATGCTGCCTTTTTCTCATTCAAACATTTCACATACTTCTCATTATAGTCTTTCCTATCATATCATAATAGTTCATGTCATTTTTTCCATTAACTCTTATTAACTGATGTTTCATTTTACATTAATTTCTGTCAGATGATTCTTTGTTTTACATGTAGAAAAAAAACTTATCCTCTTATTTTGGTAGGTACATTTCTCAAGATTCATATTCAGGATATGAAAAAGTTTTAGGATTTATAGTTATCTCCGATCTTGGTATAAGACAACATTGCATAGAGGGTAGAAATAAGGCAAACAGGGTATTGGGATGAATTTTTAGGAGTATTAGGCAGAAGTCCAGAAATAATATTAAAGGTATATTTGGCACTGGTCAGACTGCACCTAGATTATACTCTATAGTTCTGGTTGCCACATTATAGGAAAGATAAGTCTATTAAAATCACTACGGGAGAATGATTAAAAGGAAAAGGTCATGAGAGATATTCCCTTCAAAGCAAAATTGAAGATACTAAATTTGCATCCCTTAGGGAAACAGGTTAAGAAGTGACCTAATAAAAATATATTTAAGTGGTATAGGGGTTATAACAAGGGGACATAAGCAAAGTTCTTAGAATCAGTAGCCAGGATAGAACCAGGAACAATGGGTCAAAGCTTGAAAAATTTTGGTTTGAGAAAGAAATGGGAATGAACTGCTTCTCTGACAGCTAGAGTGGTTGGTGAATAGAATGAACTCAGTAATCAGGTTATTAGTGCTAACTCAATAGGAGCTTTAAAACAAGATTAGACAACTATATGGATGGGGATGACAGACAAAAATAGGTAAATATGTTCTTCCAGGGGCCACCTTAGGCCTGATTGCCTCTTGCAGTTTCCCTTATTTTCTTGCCTATGTTCTGATGTTCTTACTATTATTCACGATCATAAACTGTTGCATGAGTACATATAAGATTTAGGTATTCATTAGTTTACTTGATATTCATATATAGACCATATTAAAAAATTATAATAATAATCTACTTTTGCAGCTTTCTATTGTTGCTCAAATTCCAATTCATATACTAAGACATGTTATGCAAAATTTTATTTCTTTCCTTTCTTATGATTTATTCATTTATTTAAACATATTATTTTTCATTTGAGGGAATTTTGTGGAAGAGCATTCATATATTTAGGAGGTGTAATGATAGAGAGAGAGAGAGAGAGAGAGAGAGAGAGAGAGAGAGAGAGAGAGAGAGAGAGAGAGAGAGAGAGAACAATAAGGGGCTGTGATGGTAGAAATCTTGACATCAAACTGTATAGTTATTCAAGAAATGAAGAAGTTTATGGGATAGCAATATGATCTCAATTCATATGAGTGATACGGAGATAATGCCTGATAGATGCAAGCCAAAGACCAAAAATATTGTAGGATGAAGATGGCTGTGTAATAATATGGAAAGGTAAAATGAGAAATGTCCTGCTCACAGTGTGGTATGAGTAAGGATGTGTTGGGAAGTATAAGAAAAGAAACTTTGAGATGGTTTGGTGTATGGATAGTATAGATGATGAAGGGCTGACAGTGTGTGAAAGTGAATCAGGAATGAATAGAGAAATTTGCCAAAGAAGAAATGAAAAATTAATTGCAAAGTACAAAAGAGTAAGTTGGAGTATATGGATCATATTCATGCCAAGCATATGCTGGAATAAGATATCATGTAAAAGAATAATGATAATATTGATAGGGATAATTTTTCTTTCTTCTCAAAAATAGATACATCTTGTCATTGTTAGATTTGTCATTTTAACAAGCATTTTGAATCACACTTATCTAGTTGACTTGTGCTAAAAGAAAAATTTTAACTGGGATATTAAGTTATTACACTAAGATTTTATATAGTACATATAGGAAGGGTGTATATATATATATATATATATATATATATATATATATATATATATATATATATATATATATATATATATATATATATATATATATATATATATATATATATATATATATATATATATATATATATATATATATATATATATATATATATATATATATATATATATATATATATATATATATATATATATATATATATATATATATATATATATATATATATATATATATATATATATATATATATATATATATATATATATATATATATATATATATTTTTTTTTTTTTTTTTTAACAAATCACCACAAAGAGAGTAAAAACCTACGTTGGCCTAAAAGCAGCATTGAATATTTCATCCATGCTATGAACTAACCAGTGCTGTAGTGGAAAACAGATATGTAATAGTTTTCAGTCAGATATTTTACAGATTATGAAAATATCTTTTGGTTCAACAAAAATTTTCACAGTAGTATTACAATGATACATGCTAGTTATAAATAAACATTCAAGACATCAACACAACACTGTTCCATAGCACAATGTTCCCAATCATCTACATAGTACCAAAGGATGTATACTTATAGTATATCTACAAATGTAAAGTAGGCTTCTGAATGATATGATTTGCAAGAAAAAAGGACAAACAGGTCAAATAGTGATAGACGCAAACCAAAAGTATGAGAAATTCAATGGCAAGCCAATTTTTATGAGCAAAACTCAAATAGTGTGGCATATACTTTGATACCACTGACTTGTTGGGCCTCAATAACCAGCACCAGGAAGGCTTGGAATCCCATCCCCCCGTACAATAATCCCCGTAGAATTAAGGTTAGTGACCTTATTATGTGCATTACCATATTTGACAGCTTATAAAATGCACTTTTTATTATAGCTAAATAGCTGTATGAACTGTATTTGTGTGTATGTTGTGTATTGTGTGTACACCTATATCTGTGTACATTTGTGTGGCTTTCTGTATGTATGTCCAGTATACTATACTTAACACCATAATTGTTGGCCCAGTGGTGTAGTGTTTAGTTTGCCTAACTCACAATTGAGAGGTCCTGGCTCAAATCCCTAGACAAATGGGGACAAGTTAGGTTTGTCTCCATTCATACTGTAGCCCCCTATTCACCTGGCAGAAAATAGGTGTGGGGCATACACTAAGGAGCTATGTATGGCCTTGCAACCCAGCAACACTGCCAAGACATCCTGTGCCAGTATGGGGTGACATATGGGTATTTTGCACCTTAACCACTATGAGGCCATTATTCTGCATATATGCTGATGGAGATGGTGTTAACTTTTGTAAAATTATTTTGGCATTTGCAATTATCCTTTTATTGAAAAAGAAAAAAAGTGTCAAAGCATTAAACAGTACACTGATGTGATTGAGCAGTTGTTATTCACTTAAGATTAGATTATGATTACAATGATAGTAAATTGCTTTGTATACATACTGTTGTAATAGAGTTGTGCAGTATGTAAAGACACATCACTTTGAAATATTACAACCACACTCTCTTCCTTCTATAGCATGGATGACAACATAATGAGACTGTATGGATGACAACAACAATGCTGCATCAAGTGTTTTCTTGTGTTCAGTGATAAGGCAGTGGACATTTTTTATCCAAGACTAATACATTATGTTCTATTGGTGCTGCAATGCAACAAAGTTATGCAAGTGAAATACAGAGATAGAACATTAAACGTATGTTTTTAAACAATTAATATGTTTCTACAAAAATACATTTTCATTATATTGTCAGGTAGATCTGGTTATAACAAATAAATTAAAACATTTTTTTCAGAGTTTTCAAATATAATACTTAGATCAATCATAATAAAATTACTTTTCCATACTGCTGAAAAGATAACACAAGTATACACTGATAATTCATAGCAGCATTCGCAAATAATTATGGTAGCTATTTGTTGTAGTGGAACACTTTTTTCAAGTAGATGAACAAGTGCGTAGAAAAGTAACAAAGTAATGATAACTGTTAGTGTTTCTTCTTGTGGGTAAATAAGAAACATTTAGCAGTATTTTGTTAAAGGATTAGACATAATTGAAGATACTTAACAATCAGTGTTTCACTCTCATATTGCTTCATATGAAAGTATTGTTATTTTGTTCAAGATGAATAAGAAGTGCCTCATATCAAATAAAGATAGAAAGGAATATGTGCAAGAAATCTGAGTAAAGGTCAAAATGTCATGTGAAGAAAGAGAATTATAGAGAAATAAACTTGAGATAGTCAGAGTGATAGTGGAGGACTGATTTTTTTTCACCTCTCCATCCAATCCTATCAGTCCTTCATTTCAAAATGTGTCAAGACAATGGTTATGGATTACTTTGTGCACACTGCTGACTTGATTTAAAATTAAAATGATTAATGAAACAAGCTTTCAATTGATATCATTAGATCACCATACTCTCAATGAGTTGTCCACGCTTCTCATACTACTGATTTCACTAAAGCTACTCTAAGAAAAAAGGCCACTTGTCTTCCTGTTTTATTTTCGTAGCATCACTTAAACTAACATATCAGACAACCAGTTAAGAGTAGCTAGTCACAAAGTGATGACAATTCTTATCTTATATTCCTTTTTCCAATGCAATTAGAATAAATGGTTATGTGCATATAGGGCAACATTTCTTACCAAATGAAACAAACATTCTAAACAATGACATAATTAAGCAACAACAAAGCTGACTCTTCCCATAAGCTCGTATATGCCTTTCTATCAAGATACACACACACACACACACACACACACACACACAACAGGGATTACAGGCTGGGTGATGAGAAAATTAAAGAGACCAATGAGGAGAAAGACTTAGGAGTAACCGCGCAAAACACTTTGTCACCGGAGAAACACATTAACAAGATTTTTTGGAAAACATACAACATGCTTCAAAATATTGGCCTTGCATTCCACTACCTAGATGAAGGAATGATGAAGAAGATATTATGTACCTTAATAAGACCCCAGCTAGAATATGCAGCATGTGTCTGGTCACCGCATATGAAGAAAAATGTGAAAAAGGTAGAGAGGGTACAAAGGCTGGCAACAAGGATGGTACCAGGACTCAGGGAGTTAGACTATGAGGAAAGACTGAGGAAGCTGGGGCTGACCACATTAGAAGAGAGAAGAACAAGAGGAGACATGATAACTATGTATAAATTGGTGAACAAGATTGACATACTAGATAGAGAGTTGATAAAGGTGACCACAAGTAATCATCTCCGAGGACATGGAAAAAAGCTAATAAAGGACATCTGTCTAAATGACGTGAGAAAATACAGTTTCCCGCATCGTAGCATTGATAAGTGGAATAAACTGAGCAGTCATGTCGTTGACGTGGTGTGTGTCAATCAGATGAAAGAGAGATATGACAGGAATGGACAAGGAAACAGGACACAGAGAGCTTAGCTCGGGCCCTGTAATACACAAATAGGTAAATACACACACACACACACACACACACACACACACACACACACACACACACACACACACACACACCGAGGCTTGAATATGCAACAATACAGTGGGCTCCGAACTTAAAGAAACACATAAGGAAACTAGAGAAAGTACAGAGGGCTGCAACGAAAATGGTGCCTGACTTAAGAGATTTGACTTATGAAGACAGACTGAAAAGAATGCAACTTCCAACCCTGGAAAACAGAAGAGAAAGGGGAGACCTGATAGCAATATACAGAGTGATGATTGGCATGGAAAAAATGGATAGGGAAGATCTGTGTATGTGGAATGGAAGAATGTCGAGAGGGCATGGGAAAAACTAAAATGGCCACTTATAGGAGAGATGTGAAAATATAGCTTCCTCATAGAAGGGTGGAAGCATGGAATAGTTTAGACGTGGAAGTGGTCAACGCAAGGAATATTCATGATTTTAAGAAAAAGCTGGACATTAATAGATATGGAGACGGGACAACACGAGCATAGCTCTTTTCCCGTATGTTACAATTAGGTAAATACAATTAGGTAAATACACACAGAGGAGGAGAAAAAGGCTTTTTTTTTTTTTGGAGAATTCTAGGAGACAGGATAAGGAAATGGTATATAAAAGAGAAGGAAGAGGAAACAGTGGAGTAAGTTTAACTAAAAGTGATAAGGGCAAGAAACTAAAAATTATGTATATGAACATAGACATAGTTCTATCAAGTAAATAAGAATTAAAAGATTACATAAAGAAAGAAAAATTGTATGCCTGGCTTAAACAAAGCTAAATGAGGCAATCAAAATAGACATAGGTAATAGATATAACATATGGAGGAAAGACAGAGGGGGTAAAAGAGGAGGAGGAGTATGATAATGTTAAAGAAAGAGATGGTGGTAAACCAAGTGGAATATGGGGAAGGAAAAGGATAAGTACTGTATATTAAGATGCATATTGATAAAAAAGAGTTAACAATCATTGGAACGTGTGCCACCAAAAACAAATTCATGGACCAATCAAGAATATAAAGACATGATAGATGACACAATAAGGAGTCTAACGAGAGTCATTAAAGAAAGGAGAAAAGTTATATTAGTAGGAGACTTCAACTGTAAAGAAGTGGACTGGGAAAATTATGAAAGTGTATGGGGAAAGAAGTGTGGGGAGAAAGATTCCAGAACTCAATGATAGATAATATGATGGAGTAAAGAAAAACACAAGATTCAGAGGAAACGACGAGCTGGCGAGATTGGACCTGGTTTTTACAAGGAGTATACAAATTAACGATGATATTAAGATATAAGTGCCCGTTCGGAAAGAGTGACCATGTAATATTAGAAATGGATATAGAAAAGGGAAAAGATGATAGAGACGAGTTATACAAAGGAGACAGATTAAATTACAGAAAGGCTGATTTTGAGAACCTCAAGAGCTATTTCAAATACGTTAACTGGGAGGAGATGGAAAACTCAGAAAAGGTGCAAGAGAAATAGAACTTATTTTTGGAAAAATACAAAACAGGAGTCAGAGAATATGTCCCGAAATATAGACCGAAAGAAGAAAGAAAAAAATTGGTTTAATGCAAGGTGTACCAGGGCAAAGGAGAAAAGAGATGGAGCATGGAAAAGGTGGAGGAGAAATAGAAATCCAGTAAATAAGGAAACCTTCAAGACAGTGAGAAATTAATACATTAAAGTGAGGAAGGAAGAGGAGAGGAACTATGAAAAGAACATTGTCGAAAAATGTAAGGAGCAACCAAAATTGTTCTACAGATTCATCAATGGGAAAATAAGGCAAAAAAAAAAAACAATAGAAAGGTTAAAAGGAGAGAATAGGATGGTCCAAAAAGTATGGCAGAACTGTTAAATAGTAAATTTCAGGAGGTCTTTACTAAGGAAACCAAATTTGAAAGACCACAGGGTAATAGAGAGACAGTCTATATGAAAGAGATTAAAGTAACCAAGCTTGAAATAAAAGCATTAATGAAGGAATTGGATGAAGAGAAGGCAATGGGACTGGATGAAGTCTCAGGCAGAATACTGAAAGAATGTAGGGAAGAACTGGCAAGTCATATATACAACATCATAAAATGCTCAATAGAAAATGTAACAGTACCAGTAGAATGGAAAAGAGCTGAGGTGGTTCCCATATATAAGAGTGGAAAGAAGAAAGAACCTTTAAATTACAGACTGGAATCACTAACTAGTGTAATATGTAAGATGTGTGAAAGAGTAATAAAGAAACAATGGATCGAGTTCCTCGAAGACAACAAATTATTATCAAATAGCCACTTTGGTTTTAGAAAAGGCAGTCGTGTGTAACAAATTTACTGAGTTTCTACTCTAGAATAGTTGATAGAGTACAAGAGAGACAGGGATGGGTTGATTGTATTTATTTGGATTTAAAAAAGGAATTTGATAAAGTGCCACATGCAAGTTTACTGTGGAAGTTAGAGGAGAAGGGTGGCTTAAAAGGAAGCTCATTGAGATGGATGGAAAATTATTTGAGGGGGAGAGAAATAAGGACGGTAGTTAAAGATATGAAGTCCAAGTGGAGAGCAGTAGAAAGCGGAGTGCTGCAGGGGTCAGTATTGGCACCAATACTTTTTCTCATATGTATAAACGACATGCCAGAAGGAGTGAACAGCTACATAAATGCGAAGCTGTGCAGAGTTATAAAGCAAAAAGAGGATTGTGAAATACTGCAGGAAGACCTAAATCTGGGAATGGAGTAAAAAGTGGGAGATGGAATTCAATGTGGACAAAAGCCATGTCATGGAAATGGGAGTGAAAGACAACCAGTGGGAATCTATAAGATGGGAGATGGAGTAGAACTGGAGAAAGTAAAAAAGGAAAAGGATTTGGGAGTGACGATGGAAGAAAATAATCAACCGGTAAGCCATATTGATAGAATTTTCAGAGACATATAATTTGCTAAGGAATATTGGAATAGTATTTCATTACATGGACAAAGAAATAATGAAGAAATTGATAAGTACTATAATAAGACCCAGATTGGAATATGCAGGAGTAGTGTGGACCCCCCCATAAAAAGAAACACATAAGGAAGCTGGAGAGACTACAAAAAATGGCTACAAGAATGGTTCCAGAATCTGAAGGGATGACATATGAGGAGAGACTAAAGGCTATGGATCTACCAACCCTGGAACAGAGAAGGGAGAGAGGGGATCTGATACAAGTTTATAAATTGATCAACGGAATGGAACAAGTGGATAATGAGAAACTGATCCTGAGAGAAGAATATGACATTCAAAGCACAAGATCACATAGTAAAAGCTGAGGAAGAGAAGATGTCTGAGAGATGTTAAAAGATATAGTTTACCACAAAGATGTGTTGAGATGTGGAACAGTTTCAGTGATGAAGTGGTGTCAGCAACGAGTGTGCATAGTTTTAAAGAAAAATTGGATAAGTGTAGATATGGAGACAGGGCTACATGAGCGTAAAGCCTGTAAAACTACAACTAGGTAAATACACACACACTGTCGGCCGAAGCGAGCGGATGCAAGATCAGAGCTTCAGTGTGATACGCTGCCAATTTTGGAGAGGAACCCAGCAGACCTGGTGATGTTACAGGGAGGCAGGGGGCTAGCTTAGTGGTCCTGTCTCCAAAGAGTTATTGAATTTGCTTAAATTTTGAGGTTGAAAAAAGTATGAAGGAGGATGACGCCATGGACGGTGCAGTAGGCACTGCTCGATATGTAAACAAAGGACTGGGAGCGAGACCGAGGGGAACTAGAAGTGAGATTATAGAAATCCCTAGGATTGAGACAGCTTGTTGACTGGAGTAGAGAGAGAGAGTTTTCAGGCTTTAAGGAAGAATGAGTTAACATGAGAAGGATCATCATTATGGATAAGGAACTTAAAGCCTTGAAGAAGATGGTCACTGTCATGTTCGAAAAGTAGGACCAGCTGATTACGGAGAATCTAGAATTGAGAGAGAGATGTTTAAACTTAGAAAGTACTGTTAAAATGAACCATGAGATGAAAAAAACCCTAGAGGAAATAAAAAGGAAGAATAGCGCCCTAAAGGGCAAATGTACGAATTATGAAGCTGCATTACAAGAGCTGCAGGAAAAGCTGGACTCCAATTTGGACATAGGCAAAGAGATGAGTGAAAAGAAACTGGATGAGTGGAAGAAGGTTTGGAAATAGGAATGAGAAGAAGAAAAAGTCAATTTTGCTGAAGTAGTTATGCAACAAATAAAGGAGAAAACTAAGGACACAGTTATATAAGTGATCAAAGAAAAGGAAGAATTAGTGAGAGATACGGTGGACAAAAAGAAGTGTATGGTTATATATGTACTAGAAGAAAAAAAGAACCCAGTGAAATTTGTGGGGGAGAAGGAGGAGAAAGAAACGGTTAAGAAAATTATCTCCATAGTGCAAGATAAAGAACAAAGTCTTGATAAAGAAATAGAAGAAATATATAGACTGGGTAAA
This sequence comes from Portunus trituberculatus, assembly GCF_017591435.1. Lineage (NCBI taxonomy): Eukaryota > Metazoa > Arthropoda > Malacostraca > Decapoda > Portunidae > Portunus > Portunus trituberculatus. The sequence goes on from NC_059300.1 coordinate 29,279,221, forward strand.
TATAGTGAGGAAACCAAAAGACCCCTAAAAGTCAAAATGAGATCGCAAGTAGGGATAGAAGAAATATTAGCTAGGACTGGAAAGCTGGCTGAAAAGGCAGAATATAAGCATATCTGGATAAAGAGAGAGATGAACCAGATAGAAAGGGAAAAAGAGAACTGAGGAGTGAAGCTGAGGAAAAAAATTAAGGAAGGACAGAGAATGAAAAGAAGAAGTTTTACTGGAGAATGCTAGACATGAGACTGAGGAAATTGCATATTCGGGAAGGGGAAGGAAAGCATTAAGAGTCTTGTATACAAACGTAGATGGGTTTATATCAGGAAGTTTGGAAGTGAGAGATTATATATTGGAAAAAGGGCCAGATGTGGTATGTATGACAAACAAAGTTAAGTGAAGATGTCCAAGTGAATTTTAAAGAGCAAGGATACAATGTTTGGAAGAGAGACAGAAAGGGAAAAGCAGGACAAGGAGTAATGATCATGACTCGAGAGAATATATATGTGGAAGAGATACAGTCCGGAGATGGACTGGCAGAGGTTTTAAGTATAACAATAAGGACCAATGGGAGGGAAAAAAGGAGTATCATAGTTGCATATGTACCACCAAAGACTAATATATGGAGGCTTGATGTACATAAGGAAATGCAAAAGGAAGTACTAAATTGTCTGGATAACATGCTAAGGAAGGATAGAAGAGTGTTGCTTGTGGGAGATCTAAACTGCAAACACGTCAATTGGGAAGAAATACAGTAGATGCAAGCGGTTATGCTGGACGTTGGGGAAGGATGTGCTACAACTGGCAATGGCAAACACATTGGATCAATGGGTGAAAGATTATACAAGATATAGAGGGAAAAATGATCCATCAATGCTGGATTTGATATTTACAAAAGAAACAGGAGCCATGTCCAAACATCAAATATCATACTCCAATAGGAAAAAGTGATCATGTGGTCCTAGAAATCGAATTAGAGGATCGGGAAATTTTGGAATATAATGAGGGACACAAACACAAGAGACAGAACCACGCTAAATCAAATTTTTGGGGATTAAAAAGTTATTTTGGTAGTATTGATTGCAAAGAAATTATGCATGGAAAGACAATTCAAGGAAAGTATGATATATTTCTAGACAAGTATAATGACGGGGTAAAGAGATATGTTCCTGAATATAGAGTAAAAAGAGCAAACACCCCTGGTATAATGCAATATGTGCAAAAGCTAAAAAGTGCAAGGATACAGCATGGAAAAAATTAAGAAGGCAACATAATGAAATAAATAGGAAGTAGTATAAAGAGGCAAGAAATCAATACATTAGTATAAGAAGGGAGGAGGAGAGAAACTTTGAAAAAGATGTAGTGAAGAGATATGAAAAAGAACCCAAGCTTTTTTATAAGTATATAAATAGTAAAATGACAAACAGAGAGACCATTACTAAGTTGATTAAGGGGAATATGATATACGAAACATCGGAAGAAATGAGTGAACTTATGAATGAGAGCTTTAAATCAGTATTCAATGAAGAGGGAGAGTTTATAAAGCCAATCAACCCAGCGGCACAGGAAGGATTAAGAGACATTGTGAAGAAAACAGAAAATTAAAGAATTGCTAGAAAAGGTGGATGTGAGGAAGGCAATGGGACCAGATGGAGTGTCAGGATGGACACTAAGGGAATGTAGTGAGCAACTGGTAGAACCAATTTGAGATGTAATTGACAACTCTTGAAGGGAAGGGAAGGTACCAAAGGAATGGAAAAGAGCCAATATAGTCCCATTATACAAAGGAGGAAAAGTGACTGAGCTCCTAAATTATAGACCAATGTCACTAACCAGTGTGGTGGGTAAGATCTGTGAAATTGTTATCAAAGAAAAATGGTTGGAATATCTGGAGAGAAATGAAATCATTAATAACTCCCAATTTGGTTTTAGAAAAGGAAGATCATGTATAACAAACTTAACAAGCAGTGTATCTAGACACAGAAGACTCCTATGGAAAATAGAACACATAGGCGGAATTAAGGGAAATATCTTAAATTGGATTACAGATTACTTAACAGATAGGGAAATGAAGACAGTGATAAGAGATACACCATCAAGTTGGAGCGCTGTAACCAGTGGCGTACCACAGGGTTCGGTGTTGGCACCAATAATGTTCCAAATATATGTAAACAATATACAAGAGGGTTTGAGTAGCTACATAAATTTGTTTGCTGATGATACCAAGCTTTTGAGAGTTATAAAAAAACAAAGTCATTGTATGGAATTACAGAAAGATATTGATAAGATCTAGAGATGGAGCCAGTAGTGGAAATTAGAATTTGATACTAAGAAATATCATATAATGGAAATGGGTAAAAGTAATAGAAAACCTACATGGGAAAATAAAATGGAGGAAGAGATTATTATGAAAAGAAGAGAAGAGAAAGACCTGGTAGTAATTATACAAGACACCCTGACTTCAGAAAGACATATAAATGGATTATTTGCTTCAACATACAAGACACTAACGAACATCAGGGTAGCATTCAATTACATGGATAAAAGTATGATGGAAAAAATATTAACCACTATGATAAGACCTAGACTAGAATATGCAGCAGTGGTATGGTCGCCATTTAGGCAGAAAGATATCAAGAAACTAGAAAGGATACAAAGGGCTGTTTCAAAGATGGTCCCTGAAATAAAAGATCTTCCCTATGAAGAAAGACTGAAGGAGATGGAGCTACCAACTTTGAAGGATAAGACGGGAAAAAGCAGACCTAATAACGATGTATAAATTAGTAAACCATACGGAGAAGATAGATAGACAAGACCTGGTAACACGGATGGAGCAGGGAGACAGACAAACAAGAGGACATTCCAAGAAAATCATGAAAAGTCAGTGTAATAGGAATATCAAGTTCAGTTTTCCACATAGGACAATAGACATCTGGAATGAATTAAGTGAAGAGATTGTAACAGCAGAAAGTGTGTGCAAATTTAAGGAAAAGTTAGATAAATGTAGATATGGAGACAGGTCACTATGAGTCCCGCTCGAACCCTATAACATACAACTAGGTAAATACACACACACACAAGATCACAGGAAAGCACAGTGCAAAAAGAGGATATTGAAAGATTATTGGATAATTTAGATGTCAGAAAAGCAACAGGGCCAAATGGTGTATCAGGCTGGGTGCTAAAAGAATGTAAAGAGCAACTGCTGGATCCAGTTTCAAAAATAATTACAAATTCATTTAATGAAGGGAAAGTTGCACTAGAATGGAAGAGAGCGTACATAATACCAATATTTAAAGGAGGAAAGGCAACTCAACCATTAAATTACAGACCGGTGTCACTTACAAAAGATATGGAGAAGTTGTGTGAAATAATTATCAAAGAAAAAAGGGTTAAATATCTAAAAGAAAAACAAGCCATATCGAACAGACAGTTTAGGTTCAGGACAGGATGGTCATGTGTATCAAACTTATTAAGCTTCTACTCGAGAGTTATAGAAGGACTGGAAAGCAGAGATGGATGAGTGGACACAGTATACCTGAACATAAAAAAGGCTTTTGATAAAGTCCCTCATGGAAGACTACTTTGGAAACTAGAGAACATAGGAGGACTGTGAGGAACTTTGCTAGAATGGACAAGGGATTACTTGAAGGATAGGGAGATGAGAACTCTGATCAGAGATACATACTCATCTTTGGGTAAAGTAACAAGCAGAGTGCCACAAGGGTCAGTGTTAGCCCCCATTATGTTTCAGATTTATGTAAACGACATTCACAATGGGGCAAACAGTTATATTAATTTATTTGCTGATGATGCAAAGCTCCTAAGAGTTATCAAAACTTGGGAGGACTGTTTACTGTTACAGGAAGATGTAAACAAAATCTGAGTGGAATAAAAAGTGGAAATTGGAGTTTAATGCCAAGAAGTGTCACATAATGGAACTAGGAAAGCAAAAGAAGACTGGTATAGAACCATCTGATGGGAAAGGAACAAATAATGAAGACTAAAGAGGAAAAAAGATCTAGGAGTGATTATACAGGAATATCTGAACCAAAAAAAACACATAAGTAAGATATTTGAATAATTATATAAAATGTTGACTAAGATAAGAGTGGCATTTCAATTCATGGACAATGATATGATAAAAAAAATTATCACAAGCATGATACGTCCAAAGCTGGAATATGCAGCAGTGGTATGGTCTCCGAGCTCTAAAAAGGATATAAGAAAATTGGAAAGGATATAGAAGATTGCTACAAAGATGGTGCCAAAACTAGAGGACCTAACATATGAAGAATGGCTGAAGGAAATGGGACTACCAACCTTACAAAATAGAAGAGAATGAGGAAACCTGATAACAATGCACAAGATAAACAGTGGCATAGAAAAGATAGACAAGGAAGACCTGGTGCTGGTGACAGAAGAAGATAGAAGGACAAGAGGACATGTAAAGAAGATTAGGATGAGGCAGTGTGTGAAGGATATTGGAAAATACAGTTTTCCACACAGAACGGTGGAGAAGTGGAATGCATTGAACAATGTGCATAACTTCAATGAAAAATTGGATAAATGGAAACATAGAGACAGGATACTATGAGACCTGCTCAAACCCTGTACAATGCAACTAGGTAAATACATACACACAAGAAACCATACCAACAAGACATGCGAAAGCAGTTCCCAGAGGAAGCACTTTAGCAGGCATTGGAGTCTGACCTAGATGTATGTACAGGGGAAGAAAGGGCCATAGGGTTCTCCTGGCTCCATAATAAATAAGATTTTGATACTGTATAGAATGGAAAAAATGGAGGGAGAGGCAGAGCTAGATGGTGCTACAAAATGTATGGAACCAAAACAAACACCATGTTTTGAAAACCAAAGTTTATCTAAACACCAATTGGTCTGAAGAGACTGAGTGATGATAATATGGACAAGGATTTTTCTGGATTTAGAGAGGAAAGAGGTAATGTGAGAAGGCTGATAAATGTGGAAAAGGAGATAAGATACATGGTGATGTCAAGTATAATGAAAAAATAAGACAGGTTAATAAAAGAAAACACTGAACTAAAAGTGATTAGAGGAATGTGAGAAAATGAGAGAAATAAATCAAGGGATGAAGGAGGAGATGCAGGATATAAAGAGACAAAACGATATACTAAAGGAAAGTTACATGTTGCAACTATGAAAAAATACAGGATGGGGAGGATAAAGTAGAGAATGGAATGGGTGAAAGTAAACTGGAGAAATTACGAAATGCATAGAAACAGGTACAAAAAGAGGGAAAAGTTAAATTTTCAGAGGTAGTATGGAAACAAGTTTAGGAAAAGACAAAGGACACTGTTATTAAGGAGGAAGAATATCTAGTGAGGGATATGGTGGATAAGAGGAAATTTATCTTAATTTTTGGTATAAAGGAAAAAATCCAAACAAATTCATGAGAGATTAAGAAGAGAGATCCAGGATAGCACACAGGAGTTGGACCAGGAGGTGGAGGAAGTGATTAGGTTGGGAAGATTTAGTGTAGGGAGTAAGAGACCAATGAAAGTGAGAATGAGATCGCAGGTGGCATTGGAGGAAATTATGACAAGAAAAGAGAAACTGGCTGATGATACTGAATTTAAGGATAAATGGATAAAAGGAGATATGAACCTGGAAGAGAGGGAGAAGGAGAAAGTGCTAAGAAATGAAGCTAAAAAAAAAAAAAAAAAAAAAAAAAGGACAGAGATCAAGAAAAAGAATTTCTACAGGAGGGTTCTAGATCTGAGACTAAAGAAGTGGTATCTTCAGAAGAAGGAGGAGGTCATAGAAGAGGCAAGAAATTAAGAGTGACTTATACTAATATAGATGGGTTGTTATCCAGTGTGTTGGAGGTTAGAGATTATTTGAAAGAAAAAAAATTAGATGTAATGTGCATAGTAGAAACAAAACTAAAAGAGGAGATCCATGTTAGCTTTAAAGAAGAGGGATAAAATAGCTGGAGAAGAGACAGGAAAGGAAAAGGGAAGGAGGAGTGCTAATAATGGTTCGTAATAATATGTGTGAAGGAAGTGCAATATGGTGATGGTATGGTGGAAGTAATGGGAGTAACAATCAAAATAGAGGAACTGAAAAAAAGGAAAATCATAGTTACATATGTGCCACCTAAGGCAAATACATGGGGAACTGAGGAACATAAGAATATGCAAAGAGAGGTGATTAAGTGCTTAGATAATATGGTAAGAAGAGATGGAAGAATACTATTAGTAGGAGATTTTAACTAAAAGAGTAAACTGGAGAGAGATGGAAGTAATGGGTAATGTTGGACAACGGAGCGAGGAGGTGTTGCAGTTGACTATGGTAAATACAATGGATCAGTGGGTGGAAGAATCAACACAGTAAAGGGAGGAAGAAGAACCATTGTTTCTTGACCTATTATTCAGAAAGAAGCCAAAGCCCCCTCCCAGCATACAATATCTTAGTTCAATGGGAAGGAGCGATCATGTAACATTAGTGTTGGAAATGCAGGAAGAGGATTGGATAAGATACAGAGAAGACTACAAAAAAGAGATTAAATTATGCAAAAGCAGATTTTGAAAAGTTTGAAAATTTTTTTACTGATATTGAATGGAGGAACATTATGAATGGAAGGACAATACAGGGAAAATATGAAATATAACGAAGGAGTGAAGAAATATGTACCTATCTATAGAGTAAAGAAAAGTATACATACTTGGTAGAATGCCAGATTTATAGAAGCTAAAAAGGCAAAAGATAAAGCTTGCAAGAAACTAAAAAAGCAGAGAAATGAATAACAGACAGCAGTACAAGGATGTAAGAAATGAATATATTAGAGTAAGGAGAGAGGAAGAAAGAAACTTGAGAAAGATGTGGTGCAGAAAAGTAAAGATTAACCCAAGCTTTTCTACAAATTTATAAATTGTAAGATTAAGAATAAGGTAACAATAGAAAAATATTTAAAGCAGGGAGGACATACCAAACAGCTAAGGAAGTGAGTGAAATAATTAATGAAAGCTTCAAAACTGTGTTCACTGAAGAAGAGAAATTTGCAGAAACAAAAAGGACTTGTGTTGCCGAGGATTACAGGAAATCATAGTGCACAAAGAAAATATTGGAAGACTGCTAGATAATTTGGATGGCAGAAAAGCAATGAGGCCAGATGATGTATTGGGCTGGGCACTAAAAGAATGTAAAGAGCAGCTGTTAGATTCAATTTGGGATATGGTTACAAGTTCATTAAAAGAAGGGAGAGACCACTAGAATAGAAGAGAGCCATCATAATCCCAATATTCATAGGAGGAAATTCAACTGAGCCATTAAATTACAGATCAGTGTCACCTATAAGTGTTGTGGGGAAGATATGTGAAATTGTTATCAAAGAAAAATTAGTTAAATATCTGGTAGAAGAACAAGTTATATCTAACAGACAATTTGGGTTCAGGACAGGATGGTCATGTGTGTCAAACTTATTAAGTTTCTACATGAGAGTAATAGAAGTACTGGAAAGCAGAGATCGATGGGTGGACACAGTATACCCGGACATAAAAAAGGCTTTTGATAAAGTCCCTCAGGGCAGACTACCTTGGAAATTAGAGACCATAGGAGGACTGAGACGAACTTTGTTAGATTGGATAATGGATTATTTGAAGGACAGAGAGATGAGAAGTGTGATCAGAGATACATACTCATCTTGGGATAAAGTAACAACTAGAGTGCACAGGGGTCAATGTTAGCCTCCATTATGTTTCAGGTATATGTAAGTGACATACAAAATGGGATAAACAATTATATTAATTTGTTTGCTGATGATGCAAGATTGCTAAGAGTAATCAAAACCCGAGATGACTGTTTGCTGCTGTAGGAAGATATTAACAAAATCTACAAGCAGAGTAAAAAGTGGAAATTAGAGTTCAATGCCAAGAAATGTCACGTAATGGATTTGGAAAAGAGTAAGAGAAGACCAGTGTGGAACTATCTAATGGGAGAGGAACAAATAATGAAGACTAAAGAGGAAAAAGATCTGGCAGTAATTATACAGGAAAATCTGAACCCAAAAAAACACAAAAGTAAGATATTTGGATTAACATAGTTGACTAATATTGGAGTGGCATTTAAATTCATGGGCAAAAATATGATGAAAAAAATTATCACTAGCATGATATGTCCTAAGCTGGAATATGCAGCAGTGGTGTGGTCACTGAGCTCTAAAAAAGATATTAGAAGATTAGAACAGATCCAAAAGATAGCTACAAAGATGGTGCTGGAACTAAAGGCCCTAACATATGAAGAAAGGCTGAAGGAAATGGGACTGCCAATCTTATCAGATAGAAGAGAACAAGGAGATCTAATAACAATGTATGAAATAGTAAATGGCATTGAAAAAATAAACAAGGAAGACCTGGTGCTGGTGACAGAAGAAGCTAGAAGGACAAGAGGACATGTAAAGAAGATTAGGATGAGACAGTGTGTGAAAGATATTGGAAAATACAGTTTTCCACATAGAAAGGTGGAAAAGTGGAATGCATTGAGTGATGAAGTTGTTACAGTACATAATATGTATAACTAAAGAAAAACTGGATAAATGGAGACATGGAGACAGGACACTATGAACCCTGCTCGAACCCTGTACAATACAACTAGGTAAATACACACATGTGAGTGGGTGTTTGAAGAATCATATAAAAAAAAATGTATAAATTGTTAAGAAAGAAAATGAGGAGATAAAGGAAAGTGAGAAGGACATGGAAATTAAACAAACATCATTATAAGAGGAATCTTTGAAAAACAATAATTGAGATAATTGAGAAAAAGAGGAATGAGGAACAAAATTTGAGGCAGGAATTAGTAAAAGTTATTGAAAAGAAAAATTAGTGAGAAATAGTGTAAAAACTACAAACAAGTAGTTATGTTTGGTTTCAAAGAGGAAAATAGTAATTAGGGATCAAAGAAAGGAAAAGGAAAGAAATTTATTGAACATTAATTAAGGGGCCGCTGTGGTACAGTGGAACCATGCGCGCTTTGGGGTCCGAGGGGTCTCCAAGCACATGGGTTTGAATCCTGTCCACGGTCCGAGTGTAGGTTGGACTTCTTCACTCGGGGCAACGGTTTCCTAGCGGGTGGGCTTTGAGATAGGAGGTACCCCAAAAAGTATCCCCTTTAGCCCATAAATTCCTGTGAAAACCCCACATGGTATAAATAAAAAAAAAAACAGGATACTAAAGAAGTTAACAAGTGAAATCAGGTATTATGTTAAGTGGAGGAGTTTCACAGAATTGGAAAATATGAGAAAGAGAAGGTGAGACATTAAGAAATATAGTTTTCCTCATAGAAGTGTGAACAAATAGAATGAGCTTAGTGAGGAAATTGTGAATGCCAAAACTGTCCATGCCTTAAGAAGAAACTGGATAATGGATATTGACAGGGAATACTATGAAATCACTCCCCTCACATAAACCACAAGTAGATAACATGCGCACACATATACACACAGTGAAACCTCAGTTACTGAATGCCTCTCTTTCTGAATAAATCAGTTTTCAAAAAAAAATTTTAACTCTTAATTGCTTTGGTTGCCATACCAAAATTCAGTTCTCAAACAAAGTTACTTCATTTCAAATACTAAGAGACATAGCAAAAGCTGCTTTCTGTCACTAATCTATAGTTTTTATGAATACTTCCTTATTTTATATATTTGGAAGAGAGAGACAGTTGGTACTACAGTAATTCAGTCTTTGTCATCTCATTGAAGACTCAGTGTAAACAAATAGAATTTGGCTGGGTTAGGAGAAATCCTAAGCCACCTATGGCACCTATAACACCACCACCACTGCCTAACTACCTTGCTAGGATGAGCTTAGTGGTGTAGTGTTGGCACTTATCCACTATCACAAAATTGTTTGGTCCATCGCAGCACAGGTCTTTCATTCAGATCAATAATTCTGATTAAATCCTTTGTAAGTTTATCTGCTTTGTACAGCCTTATCATGGCTGCCATTTCCCTTTGCTCAAATCCCTTGTCTTGCCCATATATTGCCACTAGGCCACAAAATTTTGAAGGCAACTGAGTGCAAAGGGAGAGAGGCAGGGGGGGAGCAAAAAATTCACAAACCCTCCCACTAATTTTGCTGGAGGGTAAGAGGTGGATTCTCCTCTCCCATATTACCTCCTCTGTTTTCTCCTTTCACCTGCCAGATGTATGTTATGCACCACAGTTTTGGCTAGCCAGTGTTAAGGGGCTTGGCAGACTAATGCAATGGCAGGCACTTTATATAGGGAGGTTCCAGTGATGCAAGCACTTTCATTACATTAGAATTTCTCATATAGCAAATTCTCATATGGTGAAACATATAACTAATGGGAGAAAAGAGTTTGGTTCCTTTACCCATGTCAAAGGTAAGTTTTCAGGCTAAAACAGACAAAATCAGATGCAATAAATAAGTTTAGATTATAGAATTGTAGATAAAACATTCTGAAAGAAAAAAAAGCAGCATAAGTACAAAGATCATGATTTCTTATTAATTAAATGTATGAAATGTGCATAACACTTAGCAATGTGTGGTCAATGCATCTGGGAGGGCAACTCAGTCACCACTCTTATACCCCTTTTATACCCCTTAATAATTTCTACCTTTGCAAGTGTTATTGGTACTCTGGGTCACTTAGCCTTGCTACTAGGACTCATTTGGTGCTTGGGAAGCATAGTATATATATATATATATATATATATATATATATATATATATATATATATATATATATATATATATATATATTCATTTTTCATTCTTTCTTTTTTTTCTTTTTATTGGTTTAATTTCAAATCCATACTGCATATTGTCACTCCTTAAGTAATTTGATATTAACATGACTGATTCTGTCTCAGAAATATGAACAACAGTACACCATTTATTAAGAGCATATCGTTCATGAGCATAGCTCATCTAATTTTTAGTGGGCATGAAATATATTGTCTTAGGATCTCAAGATCCTGAGATGTCTGTTTGCATGAAATCCTGTGGAACATGTTATTATCAGATATTTAGAGTTGCAGTTCTATAACACATATGATAAAGCTATGTGCACAATGATTACCTTTTTGTCAGATCTGTTTTATCAAGCTACAAAAAATTACCCAAGTTCCAGACTATGCTTATGTATCACTGTATCATTAGAAGCCAGGCCACTATCAGCTGTAAATTTCCATTTAATCCTGTCTTTTCATCTGCCTTTCATATACTAATCCCAAATAAGAAGTAATCCCTTTTAAAAACATTAGTGATTAAAACTTAGGTTTGTTTTTATTTATGTATGTTTTGTACTACATCAGGTGACACATTGCATCATTACAGCTGTCATATGGAGTTTTGGATTGGATTAATTGTCAAAAAGAAATTAAAAAAGGCCTGCCTTATCATTTGTGTTACTTGTATGTAGTACAATTTACATTTACATAATTATTTTGACCATTGGTAGATTACTTGCATATTAACTGTATATGCTTGATTAATTGTAAATATGTGTGTATGTTACCAGACTTGCTTTTATGTCTTTTTCTCATATGCACCACGGAGTTGTAGGCTAACTTTTGTTCTTTGCTTGTCTTAACTGTTTTGTCCTTGTTTTGTTGTTTGCAGTGATGAGTTTGTGGTCCTCCCCAAAGGCGTCCGCACGCATGCTGGGCAATACTTTTGGCCTATGAGCAAATGAACTATGGCGGGAGGGCAGCCAATGTCAGTGGTAGTGTGGCTGTAAGCTGTCTTAACCTGCCAGTGAGAGCCTTTCAGGAGGGCACCTCACTCTGTGTTGGATACACACATGACACCTGGGGCCGAACCCTATCCTATCTTCTGCTACTTCTACCACTACAACCACCACTACCATCACCACCACCACTACAACCACCACCATCCTCATCACTGGTGCCCACTTACATGGGCTAACCTGTGACTCTCCTACTGCCTGCGGCCTGAGGTGACGTGTGCGTGTCTCTTGCAGTGATGAGTATTCGGCGAGACCACCCAGTGCCCTCCTGCGCTCTGCAAGTGAAGAAGCACTGCCAGTCACACGCTACGAGGCTGCGAGGTTTGAGGCAGCTTCACCCAGGGAGCCACGTCTGTACTCACCACCCTCTGATGCTGCCTCGTATCATGAGGATCAGGACTTCCCGCCCACAGAGCAGCAAAATCAAGAACCACAAGAAGTTGCAGACCCAAACCATCCCCTCTGTTCTCAGAGGAGGTATCCTGAGTACAAGCACTGACAATGGCCCTATTAGGATGTATAAAGGGTCATGCTTTGACAGATTGATTATCAATAGAAAATGCTGAAGACTTTATGGGTAGTTGATTAATATTCTTTGAAATTTGAGTCAAACTATCCATGGTAAAAGCTATATTTTATGAGACGTAAGGGGATGAATGATAATCAAAGACATTGCTAAGTAAAGGGAAAGTTGAATAATGTTTTATTGACTGTAATAACCAATGTGTAATAAGTATATCAGTAAAAGACTGATTAAATAATCCTGAAAACATTTGCAACAGGTGGTTGCTTTGATATTTCTACTGTGTTAGTGAGGTGAGTACTGCCATTTCATTGAAATATAAACTGCCGCAGTACTGAAGTAAGGCTCCCAAGTGTCGTGCCCCAAGTCAAGACTGCTCTCAACTCCGAAACGTGTTCATGAACTGATTGCTATCAACCTCTTAGTGCCCTGACTCATGCCTCAAGGGGACATATGCCACTGTCAACAATCATAATTTTACACTGTACAGAAATCATTTTTAGAATAAAGTCATCTGAGGAAAAGATTTAACAGGGCCATGGTCATGAATGTTCTAACTGTGTGTCTCAAAATGCTTCTGGTGAGACTGAAAAAATAGGATTTTAGTTTGCTAGTGCAGACTTAGCCGTCCAGCGCACGAGTGATACTCAATTTCTTCACCATCAAGATGTCAGTTCCGTTGCTCAAACTGAGTGAAGAATGTCAGCTGTGTAATATCTTGAAATATCAGTTTGAACATGACCTAAATGCTTCTGTTAATATGTGTAATATATATAAATATATATACGTGTAGTTGACAAGTGACACATTTGAAAAAACACTCTCACTCTATTTTTCATCTATTTTATTTTCCACTCATTATCTTAAATTTTGACAAAAGAATAGTGAACATTTACCAGTTCCTTGTCTGTCAGTATCTTGTCAACAAACTCCCAGAATTATCACAGAAACTATATGTTTCTACATACAGTTGTGTATCATAACACACTGCCCATTTAAATCTTTTCACATCATAGGTGGCCATGACTGCTCACCCAGTACCTTGTACATATTTTATAGACAGGGTGTCAATGTTTGCCTTTTGCTGCACTGCAAAAGTTCATGGCCAGCATTTAGGGTTTAGGCTGACCTGCCAGCTGTTATGATTAATACCAGCAGTTTGCTAATCAACCCTTCTACAGTAGTAGCCAGCTGGCTGTCAGTGATTCTCCAGATCAGGATCCTACTAAAAGGTTTCATG
>NC_059300.1:29297734-29357734 GCF_017591435.1 Portunus trituberculatus
TATATATATATATATATATATATATATATATATATATATATATATATATATATATATATATATATATATATATATATATACTCTTACACCACTTGATTAATGAATCAGGTGGTGCAAGATTATTGTAACTAAAGAGACAAAATCAGAGATGGTTATTGCTGATAGAGTAAGAATGAGAATGAGGTTTCATTGAAAAAACTAAATTCTGAGACTATGTTCTCTGATTTCAGTTCCACACATTATTCAAGAAAAAGAAGAAAGGAAAGATTATAATGATGCTGATGTTTTACAGATGCATAGTAAGTTATTTAAAGATGGTGTTGTAATAAGAGAAGTAGTAACAGTTTTAGTGTAGCAGCATTCCTATTGCTGTATGTGCTGCCTTGCCAACCAATGTTTGGCATACAGGAGAGGTTTTGACGGGTATTCTATTTGAAAACTGTTGTGTACAGAGAAGTTTTATCCACTCTAAAGGAATTATCAGAATACTTTTGAATTTTTAGATTTATGCTATACTTTTTATAAGTAGTTTCTTATTGTCATAAGAAACAAACATGTAAAATACATAGGAAAGGCCTACCATATTTATACACCAGAAAAGAAAGGCTCTATATTTCCTTAGGTTCTGTGTTCAGCATAGTGTGGGCTACATTAAAGAATATTTGAACATTTCTTTTCTATGTGAATACACATCTGAAGGAATCACTCACTCTCAGATAGAATGCATAATATTAGTAAAGTAATTAATTTTAGAAAAGAATCAGTATACTTGCATTGTTTCTGCTCACAATTAGTTCAAGATTACAGCTCACAGATTTTCTAGCAATGTTAACTTTTCTATTAGTGTCAGAAATTTTGTTTTGTGGTTCTTACTATTACAACTAATGCTATTTAAGACTGTACATTATGCGAAAGACACAGTTGGTTTTATGTGTGCTTTTGTATTGTTTTGTGCCATTTTACCTACTCGGATACTAATTATTTACTCATGTTAAATCTAATGTCTTTCATGTTTGGTAATAAAAACAATGCTTGATGTGCTATTTGTTCTTGTATCCAATGATGTAAACCAGAACCTTATGTGAAAATATTAACTAACCTACTGAGTCTACTGAATTAATGTCATTTGGACATTTGCAGCATTATTGTTTACAAAAGTCGCAGCTTATGTGTGATTCCACAAAGACTCAGCAATTTATACAGATGAAGAGAAAGCTCAAAAAATGTAGTTATGTTAAGAAATATTTCACAGAAGTAGGAAATGTTTGCATAGTGGTAATACTGTTGTTTTATACTCTAAGCCCTGCAGTGAGGGTGTTAGTGTGTGTTGGAAATGTAGATTCTGAGGTTGGTATAATGATTGTTCCAGTTTTAGGTTTGCAATTCTGCCACTGATTTTTCATTCCAGTCATTCTTAAGGATGTGTTAATTTGTGTGTTTTAAGTGCATGTATATCAAATACAAGTAACTTCACCTATTGAATGAATTTCTTTGGTATCAGAGTGCAAACTAAATGCTTTACAATGTCAGCATATATACAAAAATCACAAGTAATTTGACAGTGACACTAGCCCACTTAGGAATAATGTTGATTACAAAAAAATCTTTAGAAGAAGCTACAAGGTGTGATATATATATATATATATATATATATATATATATATATATATATATATATATATATATATACAGTTAAAAGTTGACTTCTTTCATATATATTCCCACTTTGGTTGTGATCATCCCTATATGGAAAATTTCATATTTCAAGTGAAAATGAAAATTGGTTTGTTTTGACTAAATAATACAATTTATAGTTAGAGCAGCTGAAGACACATTTGCTGTAAACTACAAAATGAATTACATAGTATGTTATCCTCATGCATCAATCAGAAAACTTCTAAGAGACATACTATAAGAAAAATTACCATGCATAATCTTTATTTATGTTATAAAGAGAACTTATTAATAGAAAGGAGCATGGCCATTTTTGTTAAAGGTTATTGTCATGGAATTCTTGTAGATAACAACAACAAACATGTATGACTGCTACATTTTATGTGAATGTTTCAGGATTATGATTGAAGTTAAGCTTTTTTCCCTTATATAGCAGTGCAATCCTTAGCTGGTTTCAAAAGGACTTTGTAGGACATGCTTGTTTTATAGTTTTCATTTTGCAATTGGAGCACATAAACTATCCTTTCCCTGTGTACATGTCCATTTATATCAAGAAATAGTACTTGACCTCAAGTGGGATGCCAACCAAAGGCATACCATATGAGTTCAAATCTTCCTCTTCTGTGGTATGAACGTGTGACTGTGAACCTGAGATTAAATTTGTATGTAGAAAGCATTGTGCCCTGTAGCACTACAAGTGGGAGTTTGGGCTTGGCCTTGTAACAAAGATACATTTCACAGTTGTTATTTAGCATAGACAGTAAACACTACCATGAGTAATTAGTTAAATATATGGAGTTTTTGCTACATATACATTATGTATTGTATCATACCAGAATATTTATTTGGAATGATTTAATTTGTAATTTGAAGTAAATATCAGTGTATTATTCTGAGCATTAAATGAATCTAAATATACATATTAACATTCACCAGACAAAGTGACCAATCAGGCAATCACAATGCATTACTAAAATAAAGAAAAGTTACTATGTAAGTGGGATTTTTGTTATATGTTTGATCATTATAAAGCATAAGCCACATGCATTCCGTGTTGCTTAGATATGCATAATATGAATCATACAAACATTTTTCATTCCTTACACAATTATCATTGACAGACACATACTTTCATTAACCTAACTGTTATTTGAATGAACTCATACAAAACTCAGGTAAATATGTTTCTTAATTTGTGTTGATCAACTTGGAGCCCCAGCAAGCCTGTCCTTCCACCTCCCCACACTGTAAACTATGGTCTCTGTTACCCTTCAGTAGATTTTCTTAGCATAGCACTTAGTCACAGATTTGAATAAAATTATGCATTTTAATCCTTAATATTTCTGTCAATTCAGGTCACCCACAATTTTCTTTATTGGATAATGATTCTTTGGTCATGCATAAGATACATACTATATTATGAAAACATCAGACAATCAAAATATTAGTTATGAGTCTTCACTAAATTTTCCTATTATATGATCAGCAACTTCTTTTTATTTCATTAAAGTGATTACATCTTTCTCTCTCTCTCTCTCTCTCTCTCTCTCTCTCTCTCTCTCTCTCTCTCTCTCTCTCAAATTATTACAGATGCAGATTTTAAGGGTTTATTTCATGCATTCTAAAAAGCAGTCACACATAATGAATGCAAGCTTTAACTTTGGGTCTTTATTTCTTATCTTTGTTTATTGATTTAATTTAAATGTATATTTTTTTATGTTTTTCTCATCTCTGATTCTCTTATTTCTTATATTTTCTTTTGTTGTCCACTGTGTCTCTGTCTGTTGAGAGTTGATGAGAATGTGGATCATCACAAATTTTAATTTGTTTACTGAAACCTGTTTGTACAGAAGTTATAATAAATAATTGTACATAAAAGTAGCATTTTAATATCAACTCTCTCTCTCTCTCTCTCTCTCTCTCTCTCTCTCTCTCTCTCTCTCTCTCTCTCCAATATCAGCAATCTCTAATAATCTTTTGTCTCATCGCCAGTGTTTTTATTGAAGTTTGCATATTATAAGGCCTTTGATAATTAATCATACAGTATAGCTGATTTCACTGGTATTGCTATGCTACCCTGCTTGCCTCACTGGTGCTTTTGTATTATCCAGTGTGCTGTACCATTTACTCTATTGTAGGTTCAAACCACCTTTATTTGATAAGTTAATCTGTGCCTATATACAGCACTGCATTAACTATGCAAATAAAATGTCCATTTTAATCTAACTTCCCACTGTATATCTGTATTCAGGAAGTATGGTAATATAATTCATGAAAATGTAATATAATGACATATTAATGATAATGTAATATAATGATGATGGAGACGATATTACTACCAATGGTCTGCTTGGTTACTGGCTAACATATTGCTTGATGTGCCAGTTCAGTGGAAGGTAGTATATATATATATATATATATATATATATATATATATATATATATATATATATATATATATATATATATATATATATATATATATATATATGAAATAAACAATAAATGAATAAACAAGTAAAAAGGGTACATAGAAGATATATGCAGAAAGTTTAAGACTCCCAGTTACATAGTCACTTGTAACATCAGGAGCAAAATCACTTTAATTTAATGTAATTCCTTGATCACGCTCATTTTTGTTTGTGCTGTCTATAAAGTAACTCCTGAGAGGGTTAAAGAGAAAAGAAAAAAATTATAGTGGGGCATTTCTGACCTCGTGCGATACGCACAGCCTTGCCGCCCTTGCGCCATATTGCTGCAGCGCATGCGACTGCGGCGTTGCGCGGTAGAGAGGGGTGGTCACTGACTGTGACGAGGGATGCGCTGATACTAGTACACTGATAAATATTTCTTAAGGCGTAACTCTTTTCAAGGCTTCTTGATGCACTTGTGAAGTTGAGGTAGGAGCTAATAGTGCAACCGGTCCCTAAATTCCTGGGAAGGAAAGGTAAGGATTATTGTGGAAGGCAAAGGATGTATGTGTGGCTGTTTACCGAAATGTTCATTAATGACGTTTGGTGATTGCTACTTACTCGTTGAATCCAGAGGGTCTTCCTCACAGCTGTGATGGTTCCCCGCTGCTGCCAGTCCGGGAGTCAATCTTTAGGAGATCCATGCGGTCTGGCACAAAGAGGCTGCCCTACAGTAAGTCTAGCCCGGGACAGGGGGGTCATCTGGCACTGTTATTCAGTTCCTTCTTAGATCTGGACACTGAGCAGCCTGTACTGGCTGACATTTTCAGGGAGAGCACTGAAAAGTCTGGGACCACTGTGCAATTGGATAGCGGAACAAACATGAGCGGGATACTCGAGCGGCTCACCAACCCGGGTGTCACCAACCACTTTTTTCAGTAAATGTTACCAATAGCACCTCCTGCAGTATTTTTAAATATCCCCATTCCTCCTCAGCAAGCTTGGGGTCACGTAGGGAATCTAGGGTTTTGAGAGAGCGGGAGACCAATTTAGCAAAATTTGCCCCACTCCAAGAAAAAACAGTTTGTTGATCCCCTTAGCCTAAACTAGGTATGGGGACTGTGCCCCCTAGGGTCTATACCCTAACCTTACCAAACTTAACCTAAATGTCTTCTAGCAAGGTGGGCTGCATCCCCCCCAAACCCACTAGCTGGGGGGCTGTGCCCCCACCAGACCTTCCCTTAGGATCTTTACCCTAACCTAAACATCTAGCATGGGAGCTGCATCCACCCGACCCCACTAGACTAGCTGTGGGGGTTGCACCCCCTAGACCCCCCCTAAGGTCTTTACCCTAACCAAACCTAACCTAAACGTCTTCTAGCAGTGGGTGCTGCACCCCGCCAGACTCCTCCAAGGAACTCCAACATCACGTTGTACTACGTCACAGTAGCCACATGCTCAGCAATACTCAAACACATGCACAACTCTCCTTGTTCGTGAGCGGGGCGACAAGCTTCGTCATTGTGGACTTAGTTTTTCGGAAGCACCTACCAAAATTTGAGAACCTGTGTAGGACACACTAAGGCCGGGTGCTAGATAAAACCATAAAAAATGTGTTGGGCATAAATTACTTCATCACTAAATGTCAGTATTTTACTGCTTTGTTAGGAGGTGCTATTGATAAGATTTACACTTTTTTCAAAGAAAAAAAAAAAAATCCCCTGTCTATTCCTTCTCATTTTTGTGTTAAAACCTCTTCATTTTTTTTTATGGTTATCAAATTTATATGATAATAATATATATATTTAATAATACTTGTTAGTTGTTACCTATATTTTATTACAAATATAATTATTGAAATATAAGTATAATATACTTGTTGGTTATTCACTAGTACATATTTTATTGCAAATATAATGGGCACTGTCCTAATATACAGGTCCCTCTAGCTCTGCTTGTTTCCCAACCCCACTTCGCAGCTATTTCACGAAGCTGATTTGACGTCACATATATGAAGCCATGCTATTGGTCAACAAGGGAAAGAAAGAGAAGAGATGATAAATGAAGGAAATTATATTTGTCTGGTAACAGAAGATTAAGAAAAAGAAATAAACAGGTAACCAGTGGAATCAGATCGTGAGACCAATAAATAAACCAGTAACCAGTCAAGTAGTGGAAGAAGTCAAAGTTCACAGCTCAGTGAAACAAGGAGTGGATAGGGCAAGAAGTTTGGTTCAGAAGGTCATTAATGAATAATAAAAAGAGAGTGGGTGATAGGACAGACCCCTGAGGAACACCATTGTTAATAGATTTAGAAGTTCTAACAGTGGCCGTCTATCACGGATGCATTAGAATGGTCAGAAAAGAAACTTGAGATAAAGTTGTAGAGAGAAGGATAAAAACCTAAGGAGGGAAGTTTTTAAATCAAAGCTTTGTGCCAGACTCTATGAAAAGCTTTTAATATGTCTAATGCGACAGCAAAAGTTTCACCAAAATCTCTAAAAGAGGATGACCAAGACTCAGTAAGGAACGCCAGAAGATCACCAGTTGAGTGACCTTACAGAAACCATACTGGCGATCAGATAAAAGATTGTGAAGTGACAGATGTTTAAGAATCTTCCTATTGAGGATAGATTAAAAAACTTTAGACAAGCAAGAGATTAAAGCTATTGGATGGTAGTTTGAACGGTCGCTCTTTTTAGGAACAGGCTGAATGTAGGCAAACTTCCAGCAAGAAGGAAAGGTAGAAGTCAATAGGCATAGTTGAAAGAGTTTGACCAGGCAGGGAGGGATCCCATCAGGTCCATAAGCCTTCCGAGGGTTTAAGCCAAAGAGGGCATTGAAAACAACATTACGAAGAATTTCTATCACAGACACCTGTTTTTCTTACAAAAAACTAGCAGTTCCAGTTTCACTTACATACGTCCGCCAAGATTTCAAAAAATTCCGCCTGCCAGTGTGGTGCCCAGCGCTGCCGATGGGATCGGCTGCGCTGTCCCTCAGTTAATTCTCGGCGTGCATCGTGTTCTTACGCGCTGCGGTTCCGTCCCTGTTTCTCTTCTTGAACATTTTAAGTGCTTTCTTTGCCAATTTCTTCCTGTTTTCATGGAGGAGGACCTTAATGGGCAGCATGCTCATACAGAGCAGCCTGCTGCTGCTCGGGAGAGTGGTTTGCTGACGGATGTGGCTGCTTCCATGCCTGGTTCTTCTGGCTCTCAGGCATCTTCTAAGTCTTCTAGACGGGTTTGCTCGGGACAAGACTGCACCAAGGTCTTGGGCATTTTCCTCTAGGATTCTCATTCTGTTTGTGTTAATTGCAGGGATATCTGCAACCCAGGTAAGAGGTGTGGTGAGTGTTCTACTTGGAGCAATGATAAAGTCCTTACCGCTTATAAGTACCAGTGTGGTTTTAGGCGCAGGAGGTTCGCCAAGGCAAGACATTCCCATAGTTCTGTTGCCCCTGTTGTTATGTCTCCTGTGATGTAAGCACATTGTAGTCTGGTAAGGCATCTCCTGTTCAGGGGACAAGAGATTCACCAGCTGCCTCTGTTTTGTCCAACATTCATTATGGTTCAGAGATTTTGTTTTAGGACGGTAGTGTTTTGTCCCAGGACGAGCTCACTGCTGGGGATTCAGCTTCCCAACAAGGCTCTAAGCCCCCTGTTACTATTGACCTCTCTTTGTTTTTGAAGTCTTGGCAAGAGGAGGTGCTTGCTTCTGTCAACACTCTTGTTGCTTCTCAGATAGGAGATTTGCATGGTTCTGTGCCTCCCCTGCTACTGACCCCTTTCCTCCAGCTGTCCCCTCGTCTTCGGACCCGGACCTGATGCAGTTCAGTGTCCCGCCCTCCCAGAGTCCTGACACAAAAAGGTGAGCAGTCACCAGTCACACCAAGTCAGGGGGCCAGGGGGGGGCTGTCTGAGGACTAGAGGTGCCTCTTAAGAGTTCCTGTCCACCTAAGGATGATGTTAGGTGGATAAGAAGTTCCACCCCACCTCAGTAGTGTCCGGCTACCCCCCTTCTCGGAACCAGTCGGTGCGGGGGACTGGGGGAAGGTGGGCTGGCACAGTAAGCCTGGCGCCCTCCCCCCATGGCCTTGGATGAAGGCCCGGCCGGGAGAGACACTTGCCCCCTTGCCTTGTCTTCCCGCCCACAGGATGGTATGCTCACGCCTTACCCATGGGCTACCTCCTCTGTCCTTTCAGCCGACAGGGGCCCAGTGTCTGATGACCCCCCTACAGCACAACAAACCCACTGTCCTACTCATACTAGCCTTCACAGTGGCCATGTTGCCTCTGTTTCGGCTGATGCAACTTGTCCCCAGACCGACCCGACACGCACAGATGGCCGTTGTCCCAGAGATGATCTTTTTAATTTTGGTGATAAGGTGATATTTATCCGTATTTTAGTATATACACTCAACCCTCGATTTGCCGGACTAAAACGGGGGGAAGGCTTGACCGGGAATGGCAAATCTCCTGCAATGGAAAATGTTCCAAGGGTGGTCAAGTTAAAGTTAGTACTGTGAGTGGCGGGGAGGTGTAGTGTGGATGACGTCATCAACCCTGCTCCCCCACGCTGGGCCCTCTCGGATGACATGAGCGGATACCATATCTGTGAATTTTTCTTACCGTATATCGAATCGAGGGTAGTAATTTCCAAATACGGTAATTGTGAATTTACTGGATAAAGAACTACCTTATAATGAGGACTTACTGTGTATATATATATATATATATATATATATATATATATATATATATATATATATATATATATATATATATATATATAGTAAAGTCCCGGGTTACATCGGTCTCGAGTTATGTCAAACATAGTTACGTCAAACTTATAGTTACGTCAGTCCACTATAAAGCAATTTAAGATTAAAAAAATTGAAAATTTATAAATCGTAAAGTGCGGGATTTATTGTTATTGTTGGCCGCCAGGCATCACTAGTGGTTACCCGCCACACCGCCCGCGTCACGGTTGAGCCTTGAATATAAAAACACCCTGCCTCAGTTCCACCACACCGTTGCCCCTGGCAAGAGTGTTATCCTACTTCTGCGTTTACTGACTCAAGTTCTTAGTATCTTGCTCAATGGCACCAAAGAGAAAACTCCTTAGTGACAGCAGTGATGCTAAGAAAAGGAAAACCATTATGCTACAAGAAAAAGAGGACATGATTAAAAGACATGAAAAGGGAGGCAGCAGCTGTGTGTGAGGGAGTGAAGAAGAAAATGGGAAGCCCGTTACCATGACAACGGGGAGGTTGACGACCTTGAGGGCTTGCGCATCCATCACAACAATAACAACTCCGGAGCCTTCGCCTGGGTCACACGACACTCACAGCTCACTTGCACCGTCTGCGTCTGTCTGCTGATCCCTATTGCCCTTTCCTATTGCATTTCCTGCCCCGCTGCCCATGCTTCTACTCCCGCCGCACTGCACTACGCTCCCAGCTGTCCGCCCTGGGCGTCACAACATTCGACCTGCCCACCCTCCTGGCGGCATCAGGCGTCCACCCCTCTCGGCAACCTGCAGTCCTTCGCGTTCGCGGCCCTAATCAACAACAAAAACAAGCTTGTGTTTCATATTCCTACATAGTTGTAAATAATATAACAATATAACCTTTAACTTACCTGAATGACCATAAACAATGATTGATTGAAAACTCGATAATATACTTTGAAATGTATGGAAACTCGAATTACGTACAAAATCAACTTATGTCATGTTTCAGGAACGTAACTCTAACGTAAACTGAGACCTTACTGTATATATATACAGGGATCGTCGCAATTCGACGGGGTTAGGGCGGTCTTTCATCAGTCGAATCAGCATTAATTCAAATCGTGAAGCAGTTTTTCCCATAGGATACTTAAGAATTAGGGGGGATAGGGACCAACCTCCAGCCTAGACCTCCCAAAACATCACTAAAACCTTTAAAAAACAATAACCTAAACTAAATCAGTACTTCATTTATATCTAACTTTTTTTTTTTTTATTAAACACATTAGGATGCTGTCAAGGTTAGGTTCCCCTTAAATATTTTTGTTGATTATTTTTCTAAGTGTTACAAGAGAAAAACGTACTACGCCAATACCTGTGGCTGACTGTATATATATATATATATATATATATATATATATATATATATATATATATATATATATATATATATATATATATATATATATATATATATATATATATATATATATATATATATATATATATATATATATATATATATATATATATATATATATATATATATATATATATATATATATATATATATATATATATATATATATATATATATATATATATATATATATATATATATATATATATATATATATATATATATATATATATATATATATATATATATATATATATATATATATATATATATATATATACAGTCAACCCGGCTATTGCGACTTCAGCTATCGCGTTGTATTGCTATCATACACCCATGAAGAGCTGCTAAAATTTCATTATCGCGACCTCAGATGCCTGCTATCGCGCGCCCAGCCATGACGTCATGAGGTATCTGAGCGCTCATTGGCCAAAACCGATACCAGAATTTTGGCCGATTCCGATACCAATACCGATACCACCTAATTGGGCAGATACCGATACCACCGATACCGATACTACTACTTATAGTGATTACTGCACTGGACACCAGGATGAGTTGGTGGACGGCGATCGTTATCAGATGGGAGGCTTTGTTTTGGGGGATGCTGTAAGTCCTTCTGAGAACGTTTGTGAAATAGGAGCAATTCTAGAAGCTTTTTGAAGCCATTTGCAAAGGTAAATTACTCAGTAATCATTCATTATCTTAGATCGAATATATCACTAAGTAGTAAATTCCTTTTAGGTATCGTAAGTATCGGCATAAAATAAGCCGATACCGATACCCAAACAATGGGCCGATACCGCCGATTCCGATACCGATACCGATGCATCGGTACATCTCTAGTAAATACAATGAGCTGATGTAATTTTTTTTTTATGTTATAACCTTGACATGTTTTAATTGGTACCAATGGATTATACAGTAATTTAAAAAGAAGTAAAAATGAGGGATATTAAGAATAAAATTTGTGGTTGCGGTACCAATAACAATTTTCACCATTAGTTGTTCAATTCGGCTATCGCGTTTTCGGCTATATATATATATATATATATATATATATATATATATATATATATATATATATATATGTGTGTGTGTGTGTGTGTGTGTGTGTGTGTGTGTGTGTGTGTGTGTGTGTGTGTGTGTATACCTATATAACGTGTATATATATGTATGTTTGTATATACAGAAACTCCCCAACTTACGAACATAATGGGGACCGAGAGGCTTTTCGTAACTCCATTTGTTCATATATCCAAAGTCGGGTCTCCATTGCCTTTTTTCCCATTGTTTTAAAGTTTTGTTTACATTAAGAATACCTGTACATAAATCCCAATAAGTACGACATACCTTATACAGTACCTGTAATATGTAATGCTTTTAATATTATTTGATGGTGATTCATACAACTAATGTAGAAACATACTTTATTTAAAAAGAAAATATATTGTAGTGGTGATTGGCTGGCGAACCGATAGATAAGATGGTGTGTGGTCAGCTGGGCAGGGAGAACACAACCAGGGCCGTCACACAACACGAAGCCTACCCGTTAGACCGGGGATGACACCATACTATACTGAGAAAAATCGATAAACATGGATAGATTAACATGGCGTCAATCAATGGGGGTTGAACAGGTGTCTATAAATCTGGGATGACTAAGCGTCTGTATATCGGGGTCAAACAGCTGACATGGTTACCGCTAGGTTACAGACTCACGTTACACATTTTAACGTTAGGGCTATGTCAGTTACATACATGAAAGCATTTCACATGAAATATAAAACAGAAAACATTGCATACTTGAAATGAAAATGAGGAAACTCGTAAGATTTACCTTGTTCACTTGGATTTGTTGGAGGAAGTGGCAGGCGAGGAAGGGGATTACGAGATGGGGGAGGGGTCGTCAGCATCGCTGTCAGCGTCAGGCGTGTGGGTAGAGGATGAAGATGACACTGGCTCAGGGGTAGATGGCACTGACTGAGGAGTGGATGGTACTGTTGCCTCACGTTTATCTACCCGTTTGAAGAACCAATGAAGTGATGACTTGCTCACAGCCTTCTTTTTTTCCTCGTATATGATGCGGTAGCATTTAAATTCATCATGAACAGCTGCTGACACCTTGGCATGTCGTTCTTCATTTGGGTCCTCTTCTTCAAAATTTGCCAAGGCTGCCTCTATCAATGCAAAAGCTTCTGCCATCTTTTTAGTTTGGAAATGTTTTGGTGGCATTTCCACTTCTTCCTCCTCTGCCTCTTCTGCCTCCTTCCTCTGCTTCTCCAATTCTCGTAGTTCATCATTAGACAGCTCCTTGTCATGGTCATCAAAGAACTCTGTGAAGTCCTGCTCCTCCAGCTCTAGCTCCAGTTTCTCACTCATGGAGATTAAATTGTCAACAACCTCCTCCTGCTCCTGCTGAATATTTTCAAACCCAGTGAAATCATGAACAACCTGAGGGCAGAGCTTTTTCCATACAGCATTCATACAGGTGGTTGTAACTTCCCGCCAGGTGGTATTAATGTTTTTTATGGCATTGTAGATGTTATATGACTTCCAAAATTCGCTCAGAGTCATATCAGTCTTGTCTGTTGCCTTCAGTGCCTGGCGGAAAGTGCACCTTAGATAGTATTTCTTGAATGTTACGATGACTCCCTGGTCCATAGGTTGTATAATGGAGGTTGTGTTGGGTGGCAGGTAGACAACCTTGACATTAGGGTGAAAGTCATCTAGGTAAGATGGGTGGCCAAGGGCGTTATCCAGCACCAGGAGGACGTTGAATGGAATGGAGTTGCTCCGACAATACTTCTTCACCTCAGGGATAAATTGATTATAAAACCACTCCTGAAAAATCGCCTGTGTGACCCAAGCTTTAGGGTTACTCTTCCACACAACTGGAAGAGACGCCTTGGCAATATTTTTTAGGGCACGTGGGTTTTCCAAGGTGTACACCAGTAGGGGCTTTAATTTTAAATCACCACTGGCATTACCACCAAGCAGTAGCGTCAGTCTGTCCTTTGCAGCTTTGAAGCCAGGCATCGTCTTTTCCTCCTTACTGATGTAGGTTCAGTCAGGCATTTTTTTCCAGTAGAGGCCAGTTTCATCCACGTTGAAAATCTGTTGTGGTGTGTAGCCTCCTGGCAGATAATTTCTGTTAGTTTTCCTGGGAATTCCTCAGCTGCCTTAACATCTGCACTCGCCGCCTCACCAGACACCTTCACGTCATGCAAGTTATTGCGCGCCTTGAAGCAGTTAAACCACCCATGACTTGCAGTGAATGATACATCCTCACCATACTCAGCCTTCAGTTCATTGAATAGACTCAGGGCCTTCTCTTGAATCATCATAAGGCATAGATGTTTCCATTTTTGGATGCAGTCCTCGAACCAGACGCCGAGATGTTTTTCCATCTCCTCAATCACTTTCCCTCTCTTTTTCGATATGATGGTTGATTGCATGGGCACTACAGATTTCACGTGTTCCACTATTTTTTCTTTGTTCTTAATAATTGTGCCTACAGTTGACCAATTCATATTAAATTTTCATGCCACATCAGACATTTTCTCACCTTTCTCAAGCCATTTTATGATGTCCATTTTCACCTCTAAAGTTATAGCCTGACGTTTTTTGGCACTTTCACTGGTTTCACCGTTTATTTTTCGCTTCACACTCGACATTTTTTATGGAATGATGCACAGGTAAAGCGAATTATGGCACAAAAATTGGCGGTACATGAGGACACAGTGAACAGATGCTTTCGTGTTTATGGCGGGAGGGCAGGTGAGTGAGCGGGGCAGCACCACAGCGTGGCAGACTCGTGAACTATATTCGCGCCCGGGAAATTTGAAGTTTGCTAGCATCTTTCAAACAATTTTTTGGACTTAAGTATTTCAAAAATTTGTTCATATGTATGGAATGTTCGTAAGTAGGGGAGTTTGTGTATATATATATATATATATATATATATATATATATATATATATATATATATATATATATATATATATATATATATATATATATATATATATATATATATATATATATATATATATATATATATATATATATATATATATATATATATATATATATATATAGATAGATAGATAGATAGATAGATAGATAGATAGATAGATAGATATAGATATATAGGCAACCCCCGCTTAACGAACGGGTTACGTTCCTAAAAAAAACCTTCGTTAAGCGAAATTTCGTTAAGTGGACCGATTATAACAAGTTTAACCCCTGACTTGAACTTCCATTGAGAGTAAACAAAGTGAGAGTGCATCATAGTACAGTGAAAGGTTTAATGAAAGTAAAAATTATGAAGTTAAACATGTAGGCACTTCAATTTAAGTCATTATAATGTACACTAATGTATGTATGTACATAACTTTATAATGTTTATGATCTTAAATTTATGAAGGGAGGTAGAGTGAAATGGGAAAGACACTAACTGGCAACCTGTGGAATGTAAACAAAGGGCGCATCATTGTATCACATACAAAACTTATGTACCACATTTCCATTATCCATTGTAGAGTCACGAGTTCAGGTGGTTCTTTTAGCTTGCAAGGAAGATACGGTCTCACCAGCCTTCTTAATAGAGTCTGCTGACTTGAAAATAGTAGAGACAGTAGATGGAGTCAAGATGGTGGCAAGCACTGCTATTAGTTTTCTCGCCTCGTGTCTGTGAAAAATATCCAGCTTCACTTCAAGAGTAAGAGACTTCCTGGTCTTCTTAGCAATGCTAGGCGACATTGCAGGGTGTTTTGGTGGTAAGTTGAGCGAGGGAAGATGAGCTGCTGCTGATGCAGTTATTGTTTTGAACAGGGGGGAGTGAGTGGTGTGCGTGTTGTCCACGAGAGGCGCTGGTGTATTCAAAAGCCTGTCAGCTTGCGTGATATGGCGGGGCTTTCAAACTTGGAAAAAATTACTTGGATAAAACTTTGTTAAAGCGAGTTTGGTGTTTGTTAAATGACCAGATGGTAGTAAAATTAAACCTTCGTTGTAGCAAAATTTTGTTGTGTGAACCTTCATTAAGCGGGGGTTGCCTGTATACAGGAATACTGTGCTTAACGAACAGGATAGGTGATATCAAAGCTGTTCATAGAGCAGAAATTCGTTAAGCAGATGTAATTTTCCCATAGGAAATAATTGAAATAGGGGGATGCGTTCTGGGCTGGTCCCCAACATACCACATGGATTAAGATAAAAATTACATTTTTCTTTTAGCTTTTTACAAACCTTGCCCCCAAGAAAGGATTGTTTTGTAATGCATAAAGTGAAATCTCACACGGAATACAAGAAAATAAAGCAGAGATAAGATCAGCCACAGACGAAGCAGAGACTCATGGCGACTCGGCCGCTTCTTCTTCTTCTTGTAACTCTTTTAGCCTGCATGTTGTCTCTCACCAAGATATTAAATTTATTTTTCCACTCCTCTATTGCCTGCTATAATGGATATCATATCTTAGTATTTATATACGCTCATGACATGAGGATAACCTCGACTGTGTGGCACTGAGTGATAGTGAATTACTAATGAAATTATAGCATTATAGCAGGCAATAGAGTAGTGGAAAAATAAATTTAATATCGTTGTGAAAGACAACACGCAGGCTAAAAGAGTCACAAGAAGAAGAAGAAGCAGCCGAGTCGCCATAAGTCTCCGCTTCGTCTATGGCCAATCTTATCTCTGTTTTATTTTTTGGTATTCCATGTAAGATTTCACTTTATGCATTACAAAACAATCCTTTCTTGGGGGCAAGGTTTGTAAAATGCTAATAGAAATGTTGTTTTGTGAACATAAATGCATATATAAGACAGTAACACCACCTCCAGAGGTGATGTTCCCAGCAACCTCAGAGCAACCTGATAGCAAGCTTGTCACTGTCCCTCCAAGCGTTCATAGAAGCCATTTCGCAGCAGGAGGTTGCACTGACGTTGTTAAAGAATCTTGGATCCAGCTCCAGGAGCACTAGAGACAGAGGCGGGGAGCCAGCCAATCACAGCGAAGCTGCTGCGTTTGGTCCTTCAACTGGCAAATTCAAACCCAGAAAATTTGCCAAATGGATGTGGTTGTACGTTATGCGGACTTTTTGGTCTAACTTTATATAGTACGTTAAACCAGAGATTCGTTAGACGAACGTTTGTTAACCCGTAAAGTCCGACAGGCCTTAAATAGGGCTGCATTGCACACTTCCGACAGTCCTTAAATGGGGCAGCTACTTTGAGCGCTAAAAAAAACCGCGCTAGCATTGGTAGCGCTGCTATATTTGGTCATGACGTAGGCCTATGGTAGTACTGTCGGCTCCCAGGAAGCACACCGCTCTAGCCAGTTTTTTTTTTTTTTTTTTTTTTTTTTTTTTAAAGGGGGGTGAAGAGAGGAGGTAGCTAGCTGAAGAGAAAGTGGGTGGGAAGAGAAGGGGTGAAGGAAAGTAAGAGAGAGATAGATGGTGGGCTTGACCACCTTGCTAATTTTAGGCTCTAGCCAGCTAGTCTCCCGCAAATTTCTGTGAGGTGCGTGAGCGTCGTGTCGCGGTGATAATTATTTACGTATTTACTTATTTAAGGAACTATTATTTACAACTATGGCTACTGGTGCTAAGAGGAAGCTAAAGTTTAGTGATAAAAGTGATCAACAAGGCGGGACAAGACGGAAAGTGCACAGGTTGGAGGTAGATCCCGACCCCGCTATTGTGACAACATCGTCACCCACGCTTGATAAAAACATACGTAACTATAATCAGCCAATATGAGTGAAAACACGAAAAACATGTGAAAACACATAAAAACATGAGCAGTGCCTTACATTATGTAAGAATACACATAAAAGCAGCTCCCCCGAGTTGCCGCTACCACAATCTTCTCCAATTATCGGTTATTATTCTGAGACAACCATAGTGAGTAGAGCAATAAAAACTTGTAGGATGATGCATTGTCATGTCTACTAACAGCAGATTTTTTTCCAGAGTAATTTATAAGAGTTGATTTTTTTATGATAATTGCGGTAATGGGAGGGTGCGAATTTTGCGGCCATCGGTCTTAGCGGGTTAAGCGGAGTATTACTGTGTGTGTGTGTGTGTATATATATATATATATATATATATATATATATATATATATATATATATATATATATATATATATATATATATATATATATATATATACACTAAAGTCTCGGGTTACGTTGGTCTTGAGTTACGTCAAACTCGTAGTTACGTCAGTCCACTATAAGGCAATTAAAAAAATTGAAAATTTATAAATCGTAAAGCGCGAGAATTATTGTTATTGTTGGTGGTTACCCGCCACACCGTTGCCCCTGGCAAGAGTGTTATCCTACTTCTACGTTTATTGACTCAAGTTCTTAGTATCTTGCTCAATGGCACCAAAGAGAAAACTTCTTAGTGACAGCAGTGATGCTAAGAAAAGGAAAACCATTACGCTACAAGAAAAAGAGGACATGATTAAAAGACATGTGAAGGGAGGCAGCAGCTGTGTGTGAGGGAGTGAAGAAGAAAATGGGAAGCCCGTTACCATGACAACGGGGAGGTTGACAACCTTGAGAGCTCGCACACCCATCACAACAATAACAACTCTGGAGCCTTCGCCTGGGCCACACGACACTCGCAGCTCACTTGCACCGTCTGCGCCTGTATGCTGATCCCTATTGCCCTTTCCTATTGCATTTCCTGCCCCGCTGCCCACGCTTCTACTCCCACCGCACTGCACTACGCTCCCAGCTGTTCGCCCTGGGCGTCACAACATTCGATCTGCCCACCTTCCTGGCAGCCTCAAGCATCCACCCCTCTCAGCAACCTGCAGTCCTTCGCGTTCGTGGCCCTAATCAACAACAAAAACAAGCTTGTGTTTCATATTCCTACATAGTTGTAAATAATATAACAATATAATCTTTAACTTACCTGAATGACCATAAACAATGATTGGTTGAAAACTCGATAATATGCTTTGAAATGTAGGAAACTCGAGTTATGTACAAAATCAACTTGCGTCATGTTTCAGGAATGTAACTCTAACGTAAACCGAGACCTTACTGTATACATATACACTGCTGGTCAGAGCGGAAGGTGCGGTACCTGTGACACTTTAAGAAGGAGATTAATGACACAGAAAATATGTTTTAATGAGAGTATTTACCTAAACTAGTGATTGATAGGGTACCCTCGTGCCTTCTTGACGTTTTGAGTCTCCTGGGAAGTGAATCACCCACGTCGGGGAGATACTGAGCGTCAATATTGTCCCATATGTCCTGAATAGTGGCTTTGAGGCGTGTGAGGGAGGAGGTATATCTCTCCTTTAGCTTCAGTTTTATGTATGCCCAGGGATTTTTTGTAAGGTTAAGGTCTGGGGAACTTGCAGGGCAAGGTTTTAAAAGGCTGACATTGCAGAAATCAAACCAGTCAACAATTAACTTAGCAATATGGCACGGTGCATCATCTTGCATGAAGGTATCAGCATTGCACTTTTCCGTACACTCATCTAACTCATCTAGAATGATTTCAAAGTAGTTATTTTGGTTCATACGAACATTCTTAGGCAAAAACACTAATTTTTCAAGACCATAGTAAGAAAAACAACCCCACACCATCAAAGAATCTGGATATGTGTGTGTTGTGTAGCGTGGATCGTGATGGTTACTACCGGGTCTGCGATACACACAGTTTCTGTGGTTGTCTGTAATCTGAAAGATTGCCTCATCTGACCAACGAACGTACCCTACGACACTTACCTAGGTTCGCATCTTTGTGCTGAGACACAAACTGCAAGCCTACTGTTAAGGTAAACATGACTGAAGCAAGGTTTTGAAACTGCGCGGCAACTCCGTTATCCCATGTCGCCTTTCACATATCTCTGCACACTCCTTTCACTCACCCCACCCAGCACAGAGGGTTCCTAGCCTAAAGTTCCTTGCTGTGTATGAGAGGGTTGGCCTAAAGCTGTCTTCGAATTATGTTCAGATTTCTCTGGCTTACACTGCACTTACGCCCTTCAGGCTTGTAAGGTGGTGGCGAAACGTCTCTTCCTCCCTCATGATAAATTTTGGTCCAACGTTGAACAATTCTGAGACCTTTGCCAGTGTTCGCGGCAGTTTCTTGATTTGACTTATTCTCCCTCACAGAGGCACAAATGACGGAGATTTGGGCCTTACTAATTAGTTTCCTAGGTCCCATAATAGGTAGTAATGGCACAATGGTAAGCTCACGCATCCACAAGAAGGGCCCGTGAGGGAGGGTGAAAGAAAATTCAAATGCAATCACATGAACCACAGACGAATGTTGACTAAGGAAACATATCATCTACTTTGACAACTAGAGCTGTAGAGTTGTCAGATAGCAACATACATATGTTTAGGAGTTAAGAAGGGATGAATGAAATTTGGTCAGCGTGGAAGTTGTTGTCCCTTTTGCGCCTTCCGCTCAGACCAGCAGTGTATATATATACAGTAAGCTCCCACAGTTGGCGAATCTCAGCTTTGCGAAATTCACTTTTGGCGGTAAGGTGGCCACAGACCACTGAGTGCATGCTTGGCGATTTTAATTCAAACTTGGCGGTCCCCTGACGGCTGCACAGTGAACCACACAGCTCCCCGGTGACGTCAGACCTCTCTCTAAACCTATCAGAATGCAGTGTGAGAGTCCCCTTCAGCCATTTTGTTTGTGCTAGTCTGTGTTCTGCTAGCATGGGAACAAATTCTGGCGATTTACCACCAACATGGCCTCTACCAGCACAACAGGTGGTATCGGTGGGGTTAAGGACAATGGTGGTGGTGGCAAGGACGAAATTGGGCGAGGGAAACGGGTGGGAAAAACGGGAGTTACAGCCTTTATATCATGTCTTATTAGCTTTGTTTACTGTTTATTGGTCTGTTTTGTACATGTGTTCTATTATGTGAAGGCAAAAGCTTTTATTTCAGCTTGAAAGATGGTATTTTAGGGGTCAAAAGAGGGACTGTTGCAGCCTTGAAAAAAACAACATGCTTCTGTGTTCTGTTGGTAGTTTTCATTTGCAAACTTGTAATACCACCAAAGAGGCTTATTAGTAGTAAAAATAAGGAACCTAGTGAGA
The DNA here is from genome assembly GCF_017591435.1 of Portunus trituberculatus. Lineage (NCBI taxonomy): Eukaryota > Metazoa > Arthropoda > Malacostraca > Decapoda > Portunidae > Portunus > Portunus trituberculatus. Next base: position 29,318,066 of record NC_059300.1, read on the forward strand.
CTGCAAGTGTTAGCGAGCAATAGTGGGTGTATAGGAATCACACCAGGAGAAAAGTTACAAAGACATTTTCATGGATGGTGACTTGTCCTCTGATGACCTCACTCTTCCTCCCCATGCTTCTCCTGTCCTCTTCTATGTTATCCATCACCAGCCTTCACTTACGATATGTACAAACCAAATTATAAAAAAAGATTACATTGAAATTTCTATAAACTTCAGGTTTTGCTAAGACTAGAACAAAGTACTTGATTTATAAGTGTCTATAATCAAACTTTTTGGTACTCGAACAGCCATTTCAAATTATTTAAATTCAATTATTGAGTCTCCACTGTATATATATATATATATATATATATATATATATATATATATATATATATATATATATATATGTATGTATGTATGTATGTATATATATATATATATATATATATATATATATATATATATATATATATATATATATATATATATATATATATACAGTGGTATCTCGAGATACGAAATTAGTTCGTTCCGGAGTGGCTTTCGTATCATGATTTTTTTCGTATAGAGTCACGTTTTACATGTAAATTGCCTAATTTGTTCCAAGCTCTAGGAAAACACCACATTAAATTTTATAATAAGGGTAAAACCAGAATGAAATAAGAGCCAAAGAGCCAAACACATTTGAATCCTAACCTAACCATTAATACCTGTAAATGAAGTAGATAATAGAACATTATACATTAATAAATAAAAAAATAATAATACGAAAATTATACGAAAATGTGGAATCTTGCCTTTCGCATGAGGCGATATCCGAAAGCGAAAGTGGCAGCAGAGGAGGAAGGTAAATGGCAGAAAATATAGAAAATGGCAGGAAACATTAACACTTAACTTTACGAAACACTTAAAATTATTACCGTATTTTATGGCTTACAAGACACACTTTTTTGCCAAAAAAATACCCTGAAAAATACTAGTGCAACTTTCTAAGATGAATGTTGTATTGTAAGGCAACACCCAACCACAAGTGAGCTTGGACACTTGACTGATAGTGACCTGGATTTGTGTTGAGTCATTAAATTATGATGTTAGCTTAAGTACTATTTGATTCAGCCTTTTATATTATGTAAACTCAGTACTTAGCTGTTACAAGTATTTCCAATACCATAATCCTTCCTGTAGCCTACTCGGTGTGTGAGAAAATGGCCCACTCCCTCGTCTCATAGCAACACACACACGTACGTACATGCACACGAACGCACACACATGCCAGGTGCCTTTATACTTTTATTAACAAAACATCCAAATGGCTTACTCATTCAAGCAAGAGTCAAAACTCCACTTGTGAATTATATTCACAAAGATAAAGCCTGTGAAGCACGATTGCAAAAATCAAATAAATACGAGCTGCAGCACTGACGCGTTCAGTTTCAGCAATCGGACAAGTGATTCTGTAATGTAAACAATACGTCCAATACATGCCGTCGCTCGCCACTGAAACAAGAGATGGATTGCTTCACTGTGTATACGTATTTACCAATGGTGTTTTTATTTACAAAGTTTTATATTTGTGGTGAGTGCTCCAGCAAATTTGTAATGAGTGGTGAAACAATAGTGTCTTGCAGACTCCTTGCTTCTGATGTTTTTGTGTTCAGTGGTCGGGTGTATGGTGAATGCGTTCTTGTATGAATGACTTTTTCTTTCTTGGAAATTTCTTTCAACTATTAGGGTGCGTCTTCCAAGATGCAGCGTCTTGCAAGCCATAAAATTCAGTATTTATTTATCTTATTTTTTTATTTATTTTTTTTTTTTTATTTATTTTTTTTTTATTAATTTTATTTTATTTATTTTTTATTTATTTATTTATTTTTTTTTTTTTTTTTCAGTTTCTAAATGGCGAGGATTTTAAAATTTTCTGCACACAGGAATTTCGAGTTTTGTTTTGTATCTTTCGTATGCTGAGTAATTTTTCGTAATATGAAGCAAAAAAATCTTCGCATATCATTTCATAAAATGAAATTTTTGTATACAGAAAGTTTCGTATCTCAAGGTACCACTATATATATATATATATATATATATATATATATATATATATATATATATATATATATATATATATATACATATATATGTATATATATATAGGTTGATAGATAGATAGATATATAGATAGATAGATAGATAGATAGATAGCTAGACAGATAGATAAATTTCTTGAGTGGTTTAGAGTTACCTACATGTCACCATGATAGCCAGGTTCTAGGTGGAGGTGTAATTGCCTTATACCAAAGATGTGCTTGGGTGGTGATATAGACCCTAATATGGATTCCACTATAAATAAAATTGCCTGTGTCACTAATGGGTGGAAGCTAGATGTTTCTCCCCATACTCTTCAAATATACATGTACCTACAGGCACTATAGGCTATGGGGAAAAAAAAAAAAAAAAAAAAATATATATATATATATATATATATATATATATATATATATATATATATATATATATATATATACACACACACACACACACAATATGGAAAATCTCCAGAAATATATTGCCTATGCCTCCTTAAGGACATTAATCTAATCTAGCATTACCTAACCAAATCTAGCTTAGCTTAGGGGGGAAATTCGGTTGAAAATTCTTGAAAATATGATATTTGGCATTTAACATTGTCACTCTGTGGGAAGTGTTTGCCAGGTGCGAGATGCATTTCTCAGTTTAAAGGGCTGGACCTTTAAATGCCTGAGCTTGTGCCATGCCCCCTTTATCACTTAGGCTTTGATTTTCTTACATTCCTTTTGCTTGTTTTTTTACTGTTTTTTTAATTTGTTTTCTGATGAAGCAGTACAATAGTTTTGAAAGAGCCTGTAACTTGGAGGGAAACCCAGTAGCGTTACCATGTTCACCCCCCAGACCACCACCCCACAGTGCGATCTCCATCAACTTGTCGCACACTTTTTGTATCCTAAAATTGACAATGTCACGTGTAAATGCTAAAAGAAAGGTAAAGAGTGAAATAAGTTGCCAGAGAGCCTTGAAAAGGTGGAGGACTGAGGAGACATGTAAATCAGCCACTTCGTCTTCCTCCAATCTCCACATAAAAAAAACATGTCTGAAGTATGCTATAGAAACAGGAGAGGCTGGCCTACCAAATGAGTGATGATGGTTCTCTGGTAGTGATATCATCGGAAAGGTTACAAAAAATTGGTCAGTCGTATGAAGTGTGAGTGTGGAAACAGTTACCTCAGAAGTAATGAGTAGTAACTTCAAAATAGATTCTACCTGGCTATAGTGAGGTGGGTTGGCTCCGATAATGTTATTTTCATAATGGATATAGTAGATATATCCATTATATGTGATAAAGTCAAATTAATATGTTATAAAGTCATATTAATATCATAAAAATGGGACCAGGAGCTAGAAGCCTACCAGACAAGGGAAAACTCACCTTGTGTAGGCACTTTTTATATGCTATCCATGACCTCATACTATCTAAATAACCACTACCACACTCCAAGAAGATGTCAAAGGATTATGTGAGTAAATATTTGTATTTTGTGCATGTTAGAGTGAATTATATGGGCATATTGAAGATGTTCACAGGAAAATGCATTTTTCCAAACTTTCTCTTTTTGTGCATATATTGTTGAATAACTTTTTCATTAATTGACTGATTTTAAAAATTCTAGCAGCAAAATTATCATCAGCCTCATCGTTACAAATGTGACCATGGTCGTGATCAAATCCGTTCTATTAAATTCAAGATAGATTTTAAAACTCAAAATATCAAATAAAAAATATATTATTTTGTGGTGTGATGAAATTGTTATAACTTAGATTGCATGTATGCTGATAGTTACATTTGTTGGTTATGTCTTTTACCTCTGATCAAAACAATATCAGCATACTACTATTAGTTATGATTTTATAGCGTGATTTTGAAATTTCTTTTTCATCACCAAAAAATTATTTTTGCACAAAATCTACCAGAGGTATCTATATCATATTTATGATATAAAAGCAATACATATTAATACACATTGTGTATAAATATTCTAGAATTAGGTGAAAAAATAAGGATAGGAGAGCCAAAAAGCCAATATTGCATCACAAGAACCAAATTTCCCCTTAGGTTAGATAATGTTGGGTTAAGTAAGTTATATATTAGTGACCCTGAGAAGGTATACTGTAGACTACGGATACTATATTCTCTCTCTCTCTCTCTCTCTCTCTCTCTCTCTCTCTCTCTCTCTCTCTCTCTCTCTCTCTCTCTCTCTCTCTCTCTCTCTCTCTCTCTCTAAAAAGATGACACCCATCTATATAACATCAGTAGCAGTTGCTCCCCTTATCTATTTGGTGGTAAGAGGTGATATTTAGCTTTATTTTAGCTTTCCCCACCTGAAAACCCCATTTTTCCCCTAGGTCCTCAAGATTGGACTAGGTAAAAGGCAAAAGTAATAGTAGCACTAAATAGAGCTGCATGGTCAGTTATATTATATACTAAATGTTAGCATAGATAAATAGGAAGCCACATCACTGCTTCTCCTCTAGTGACATCTTGATCTTGATCTTACTGCTTCCATCCTAAAGTAATTGAAAATTATACCTAACTCAGCCTAATTGATAATTGACAATTTAATGTGAAATGGGATGGATATGTCGCTCTGAGGGTAGGAGGAATATGGGGTTGAAAATACATCATCATTGGTGTGAAAACATTCTGATTTAATGAAGATGGTTTTGCATTCAAATGACAAAGAAAACAAGGCAGTTATTTAACATTTTTATTTGTATAAAATATATGAGTGCACTATTCAAGGTGACACAACTTTATGCTCTTAATTCTGAATATACTAACTATACAATAATGATACCATATAAATATTTGCATTCTGAAATTGTATATGAGCAGAAAGGTTGTTCTGTGAAATGAATCTAATGGATAATAAGACATGTATTCATGAAAAAAAAGTCACCAAATTTTGAGCACAATGAACCTGTGACACCTTATGAGGCACACTTGTTTATTGAATCTTTGTTCTCTAACAAATTTAGTCTAAGTGAAACATGTTAAGACCTTACAAAGTTTATTTTCGTTTTCATGACCATTGTAATATTTTGTACACAATCATGTATGTAATTTTATAAGATATTGAATGAATATATATTACAGATGAATGCTGTGGATGTGATACTGTTACTGGCAGATACTCTGCCCTTTGAGCTCAATGGTACTATTGCCATGTCAGAGGCCCTCTGGTACATGGGTTTATACTGGTACATTCATACTACACTGATGCTTCCATGAGTAGTATGTATCTGATCCAATATAATATTTAATTATAATTAGAAGGGTTTTCTTTGAATTATTGTTTATTTTTTTAATTTTAAGTAAGGTAGCTCAGCAGTGTGTTGAATAAAGCTTAAAAAGTTGCTACAAAGTTCATCTGTCACATAGATAATTGCAAATTATTATGTATGCTACAGGATGTCATGCAATCTTCATTTTGTACATGTACACAAGCTGTAGTGACTGATCATTATAGGCATGTGTAGCACCAAACTTACAGGTAATCAACAATCACTTCATTATCTGATTAATTTATAAGGAGGCAATATCTCAAATGCCTCATTTAAAAGCAGGGGCACATAGACTGCTTAATTGTACAGGTTCAAGGCACCTTACTGCATTGTAACCTGGCTCATATACTACTAAACTTTCAATAAATTGGAGTTGATCTGAAGCTGCATCCTAACAAGTAATGGTTTACTTTTGTTTATCAGTGTATTATATGAGGTGTCCGGAGTTAAGGGGCAATATTGCCAAATCTGTCATTCTTAGTGACGTGTACTATGCAATAGGCACATCCACTTTCTGTGATTTCCCTAAAATAGTGCAAGGTATACTGACCCTTTTTTTTTTTTTAAAAAGAGAATCAAGGATGTATTACCAGTAATTGCAAACAAAAATTCCTTATCATCATGTAGTGGCTGCCACAGGTAAAGAGGATGTAAATGTTCTTTGTAATTGAATTCTGTAATGATGCATTGATTATAATTATTATTCATTGAACAAATTCATCAATAATCAATGAATGATCATTAAATTTAAATGGAGACAAAAATTATAAACCATCAAAATAAATAAAAATCAACCTTATACCAACTCATATGCTGCAGTACAGAAATAGAAAGTATATATTGATTAACAACGAGTAGCTTTATTGGAAAAATATCATCTGCCTCACTAAGATCAGTCATTGATAAGTGGCATTGCTCCAACTCTTCTGAAGATGCAAGAAAACCTGACATCAACATCTAACTTTGTCTCAAGAGGTAAACAAGGGTAGTCTGCAGTGTGGTGATTCATTTTGATGTTATAGCACACAAGTTGTATCCAAAAAAAGGTTGTACACTGCTCCTGCCACTCCAGCTAGCCCCACCACACCATGCCTTATTAGTCATATAGAAACCCCTATTAACTGTTGTCAGGAGTTGTGTCACCCATATTAAAAGAATTCCTTCCCATTCTAATAGCAACAGATTCAAGGTTTTGAGTGAAGAAGGAAGTGGATACTGGTTGGAATATTGAGAGGCCAACTATCCAAGTTATGCACTCATACCTGTGAGTCATGTAAATGTTTGTGTATGCCTGGTGGACACCTAGACAACATCACAGCAACATGCAACAAGGCAGCCAGCGGAACAGAAGATAATGACCTTTTTCGTCATCTACACAGGTACTAAACTTTGTAGAGAACACTAGGTCTTAGGAAGTGATGGAAAGATAGATGATGATTCAGTAATACAAGACTAAATCCCAAAATACAGGGTGGTCTTGGTTTATGATGTCATTGACTTAGTATTTCATAGTTACGTCACCACACTGCAGTATGTGAAGAAGACAGCCTTGTTTGTATTTTGCCTATTGTGTGCCACATTTGCTTATGTTATATTAACTCTTCTTTGTGTTGACTTTTTGGAAACTTTTTGCTCTTCATTATGGGTGAGAAGTGAGATTTAATTCTCTCTCTCTCTCTCTCTCTCTCTCTCTCTCTCTCTCTCTCTCTCTCTCTCTCTCTCTCTCTCTCTCTCTCTCTCTCTGGCTACTAGACAATTTTTTTTAATTTTTTTTTTATACCATTTGGGCTTTTCACAGGAATTTATGAGCTAAAGGGGGTACTATTTGGGATAACTCCTGTGTCAAAGCCCACCAGCTAGGAAACCGTTGCCCCGAGTGAGGAAGCCCAACCTACACTCAGACCGTGGACAGGATTCGAACCCGTGTGCTTGGAGACCCCTCGGACCCCAAAGCATGCATGGTTCCACTGTACCACGTTTTACACCATATTGAAGAGAAACCATCTAGAATCAGGCGTTACTTGCTCAATAACTTAATTTTGCCTTGTATTTCCCAAGCCTAATTAAGGGAGACTCACATCTTAAGTACTGTATGTAATTGATCAAATGGCTAATATAAACAGCAGTAAGTGGTGAATCCTTAAGCTCATCTTGTTAATGTAAATGGCATTATGGAAGTATTATGAAAAATAGAAGGTTTTCATTATTGGAAGAAGGTCCCACCGTAAAGACTGTTAATGGCATTTATGAAGGAAATGTAGTAATAGAAGTTATCAAAGGAGAATGGATCAATATAACTCACTTTGTTACTAATAATTATTGAGCTGATAGTAACAATCATTTTTTTTTTCTAGAATCGGAATATACTATTTTCTGTAACAACATATATATCACAAAATAGAGCAAACCATCCATACTGTGATACAATATAAACAAGAGTACCAAACAAGGTTTTCAAACAACTTGCATTTCTTCATGGGGTGCAGATAAGCAGGGTTCCTCAGTATGATGGATAATTGAAGGATCTACCTCAAAATTAACATGTTAACCAGCAACCAGCAGAAATGTCTGATACTACCTACAATAACACTGTATACCTTTTCACATTTGTTAACTTTATCTAAGACCAGTATATATTAGTGGCAAATTGATAATCATATACATGTATTAATAGTTTTAGAGTAATAGGTCTGTGTTTATTAGAAGAGATACAGTTAACACAACTAATTTATCTTGATTCTAGGACCATGCCAGATTGAATGTCTTGTTGTGTCAGTCATCATGTAATATTAATGATAAGAAGAATGCAGCAACAAGCTTGGGCAGATGTGTATTTACCTAGTTGTAGTTTTACAGGGCCTGGGCTTTACGCTCGTGTGGTCCCGTCTCCATATCTACACTTATCCAATTTTTCTTTAACCCCTTCCTCGGCAGAAATGAGTATACTCGTTTTCACTGAATGTTCCGTTTTCAGTCATCAACGAGTATACTCGTCTAAAATTTGACCTTCAAAAACCAGCTACAGACGTATATATTCGTTTTCACTAAATGTTCTGTTTTCAGTCTTGACGAGTATACTCATCTAAAACTTGACCTTCAAAAACCAGCAACAGACGTATATATATACTCGTCGATTCTGAGCCTTTCTAAGCCATTCTACATGTGAAACGAGTATTCTCGTCAAATCGTACGCCTGGCAGAGGCGACAGGGTGGAGCAGTGGGATTTCAAGGACGCTCTTTCTTGACTTGCAATCACTGTCGTCGCATGGGTGTTGTTTTCATCCACATAACCACTCATTTTTTGTACCCTTTTCAAATAATTTACACCCCAAATATCTAGTTCTGAGGAAGATAGCAAATATGAACTTAACTTCAGAAGCTTGAATACTTCTGATGACACTGCCAGTTCATCAGACAATGAATATTTCTCGACAAGTGAGGAGGAGGAGGAGGAGGGAGGTGAGGGGAGAGCTTGGAGCTTATAGGAAGACGAGTTAACTCGTATATGTCTACAAAGGTATTTTCAAAATAAAAAGTTAACCACAATAATGGGGAAAAACAGTAATTATAAGCTGTTTTCATAATTAGCATGAAAAATACAAATAGAACCAAAATAAAAAAAAATTTGTCTGAAAAAATTGTTGGGGAAGGGGTTAAAGCTATGCACACTCTTTGCTGACACCACTTCTTCACTCAAACTGTTCCAAGTCTCAACACATCTTTGCGGGAAACTATATTTTTTAACAACTCTCAGACATCTTCCCTTCCTCAGTTTTTTACTATGCGATCTTGTGCTTCGGATGTCATATTTTTCCCTCAGGATCAGTTTCTCATTACCCACTTGATCCATTCTGTTAATCAATTTTTAAACTTGTATCAGACCCCCCTCTCTCCCTTCTCTGTTCCAAGGTTGGTAGATCTATAGCCTTTAGTCTCTCCTCATATGTCATTCCTTCAAATTCTGGAACCATTCTTGTAGCCATTTTTTGTAGTCTCTCCAACTTCCTTATGTGTTTCTTTTTATGGGGGGTCCACAACTCCTGCATATTGCAATCTGGGTTTTATCATAATACTTATCAATTTCTTCATCATTTCTTTGTCCATGTAGTGAAATGCTATTCCAATATTCCTTAGCAAATTATATGTCTCTCTGAAAATTCTATCAATATGGCTTACCAGTTGATTATTTTCTTCCATCGTCACTCCCAAATCCTTTTCCTTTTTTACTTTCTTCAGTTCTACTCCATCTCCCATCTTATAGATTCCCACTGGTCGTCTTTCACTCTTTCCCATTTCCATGACATGGCTTTTGTCCACATTGAATTCCATCTCCCATTTTTTACTCCATTCCCAGATCTTATTTTGGTCTTCCTGCAGTATTTCACAATCCTCTTTTTGCTTTATAACTCTGCACAGCTTCGCATCATCTGCAAACAGATTTATGTAGCTGTTAATTCTTTGTGGCATGTCGTTTATATATATATATGAGAAAAAGTATTGACACCAATACTCCACTTTCTACTGCTCTCCACTTGGACTTCATATCTTTAACTACCGTCCTTATTTCTCTTCCCCTCAAATAATTTTCCATCCATCTCAATGTGTTTCCTTTTAAGCCACCCTTCTCTAACTTCCATAGTAACCTTGCATGTGGCACTTTATCAAATGCCTTTTTTTTAAATCCAAATAAATAGTCAATCCATCCCTCTCTCTCTTGTACTCTATCAACTATTCTAGAGTAGAAACTCAGTAAATTTGTTACACACGACCGCCCTTTTCTAAAACCAAATTGGCTTTTTCATAATAATTTGTTGTCTTGGAGGAACTTGATCCATTGTTTCTTTATTACTCTTTCACACATCTTACATATTACACTAGTTAGTGATACCGGTCTGTAATTTAAAGGTTCTTCCTTCCTTCCACTCTTATATATGGGAACCACCTCAGCTCTTTTCCATTCTACTGGTACTGTTCCATTTTCTATTGAGCATTTATGTATATAGGACTTGCTAGTTCTTCCCTACATTCTTTCAGTATTCTGCCTGAGACTTCATCCGGTCCCATTGCCTTCTCTTCATCCAATTCCTTCATTAACTCTTTTATTTCAAGCTTGGTTACTTTAATCTCTTTCATATAGACAGTCTCTCTATTACCCTGTGGCCTTTCAAATTTGGATTCCTTAGTAAAGACCTCCTGAAATTTACTATTTAACAGTTCTGCCATACTTTTTGGGTCTTCCACCATCCCATTCTCTCCTTTTAACCTTTCTATTGTTTCTTTTTGCCTTATTTTTCCATTTATGAATCTGTAGAACAATTTTGGTTGCTCCTTACATTTTTCGACAATGTCCTTTTCATAGTTCCTCTCCTCTTCCTTCCTCACTTTAACATATTCATTTGTTGCCGTCTTGAAGTTTTCTTTTTTATTGGATTTCTATTTCTCCACCTTTTCCATGCTCCATCTCTTTTCTCCTTTGCCCTGGTACACCTTGCATTAAACCAATCTTTCTTTCCTTCTTTAGGTCTATATTTCGAGACATATTCCCTGACTCATGTTTTGTACATTTCCAAAAATAAGTTATATTTCTCTTGCACCCTCTCTGAGTTTTCCATCACCTCCGAGTTAACGTATGTGAAATAGTTCTTGAGATTCTCAATATCAGCCTTTCTTTAATTTAATCTGTCTCTATTGTATGATTCGTCTCTCATCTTTTCCCTCTTCTATATCCATTTCAAATATTACATGGTCACTCTTTCCCAATGGGCACTTATATCTTATATCATCGTTAATTTGTATAATCTTTGTAAAAACCAGGTCCAATCTCGCCGGCTCATCGTTTTCTCTGAATCTTGTGTTTTCCTTTACTCTTTGGTCCATCATAATATCTATCATTAAGTTCAGGAATCTTTCTCCCCAGGCTTCTTCCTTCCATACCACTTTCATAATTTTCCCAGTCCACTTCTTTACAGTTGAAGTATCCTACTAATATCACTTTTCTCCTTTCTTTAATGACTCTCGTTAGACTCCTTATTGTGTCGTATATCATGTCTTTATATTCTTGATTGGTCCATGAATTTGTTTTTGGTGGCACACATGTTCCAATAATTGTTAACTCTTTTTTCATTAATATGCATCTTAATATACAGTACTTCTGCTTTTCCTTCCCCATATTCCACTTGGTTTACAACCATCTCTTGCCTAACATTATCATGACTCCTCCTCCTTTACCCCCTCTGTCTTTCCTCCATACATTATATCTATTATCTATGTCTATTTTGATTGCCTCATTTAGTTTTGTTTCAGCCAGGCATACAATATCCAGTTTTTCTTTCTTTATGCAATCTTTTAATTCTAATTTACTTTATAGAACCCCATGTATGTTCGTATACATCATTTTTAGTTTCTTGCCCTTATCACTTTTAGTTAAACTTCCTCCACTGTTTCCTCTTCCTTCTCTTTTATGTACCATTTCCTTATCCTGTCTCCTAGAATTCTCCAAAAAAAATGCCTTTTTCTCCTCTGACCTTTCATTATTTTTTTCCCGTACTGCTGTTTCTCTGAGTTTTGTTGTTTTGTTGTTGTTGCTTGTGACTTTAGTAGTATTTCCTCTACTTTCTCTAGGTTCTGCCTATCTTCATCGTTTAGATCTTTGACTGATTTCATTTCCTCTTTTTCCCTTCTTGGTTTATATTTTACATTTTTTTCTTTCATTCCAAAAATGATTACTTTTTCTTTTCTGCAATTTCCCTTACTAGGTTTTCTTTTTTCTTAAGGACTCCTATAATTTTGTTTGCCATATTCTCATCTCTTTCTTTTAGATGTTCCTGGATCACCTCCTGAAAGTTATCCTTGTCTTTATCATCTTGGACTCTCCATGCCTGTACTTCTTTCTTAATCACGTCCTGTACTCTTTCCTCTTTTTTGTTAACTAGATCTTTCAGGTCCTCTTTTTCTTTCTCTACTTTATCAAGTAGAGAAAGTCCATCTGTTTCTTATATTTGGCTACTTCTTTTACTCAGTTCCGTGTTCTCTCCTCTTAGTCTAGCTTCATTTTCTTCCACTTTTTACATGCATTTGCCCTCTTGTTTGGTACATTTTAATAAAAAGTATGTATTGGTATACACCCATTGAGGTTAGTAGAAAATGACAACTTCCTTGCCCTATACAAACATAAGCTGTTTTAGGAATATCTTAAATTATAAATAGAGGCTCTAACAATGCCATGTGCAGCCAGACATCATGAAGCAACCTCAGCCTCAAATTTATATGGGCAGCCACAGTAGAGAACATTGTGAGGGCCACCACAATTGCAACAACACAGGGAAGCACGGTAATCTTTGCGGGCGTAACCGTGGCCATACAACGAGCAGAGAAGAGCAGTGATGCTTAGGATGGCCAAAGCACTAACAGTTCTGGCACAGGCAGATGGGGCGCAAGACATGATGGGAGAGTTTGTGACGCCAGAAAGAGATCCAAGCAACATTGTTTTGGGCTTTCCGACAATCTGGGGGTTAACGAGGTGTAGCAATGAACACTGACAGCGTCGTAATAGTTAAGTAGGTCAAGAAGATCAGCATCACAGCCTGACCAAGCCTTGTCATCAATCGGACAATCCTGGGGAGGGACAGAGATAGTGCCAGTACATATACTGAGACCGGCAGAAGGGAGCACTGGACAGGGCCAGCAAGTTAAACATGGCCTGAGACTCAACTACAGATTAGTATTTGGACAAAGCAAGAACAGTCAGGCTGGGTCCAGAAATGGACCTTGCCTGTACTTGGAGGTAGTGCTGAAAGAGAAGGGTATTTTCAGAGAGAGAGAGAGAGAGAGAGAGAGAGAGAGAGAGAGAGAGAGAGAGAGAGAGAGAGAGAGAAACTCTCCCAGCAGTTTGGGGAAAAAGAGATGTTAGGGAGAGAGAGATGAAACGCGTTATGAGAGGAGCTTGTCCGGGACAGCAGCAGCACCTTCCCAGAGGGAGGAGGAGCATAAGGACCCAAGGTAACAACTCAGAGCAGAGGAGGAGGAAAGAGAGGTTTGGAAAGCAATAGGAAAAGAAACAGAGAGATAGGGCAGAGGTAGACACGGGAGGAAAGAGGAACAGCAAGATGGGCATTAGAAACATAGGCAGCAAAAGAGATGAGGAGACAACAGGAGTGCGGTTAGAGTCCGTACAGAAGTAAAGGAGGACGAGGAATAACAAGGGCCAAACCCTGGGCAAGACAGGGGGAAGAGGGGGGAGCAACACAAGGAAAAGAAGGCATGGGAGATGAGGCAAGAGTAGGGACAGAGGATGAGGCAGAAGCTAGGAAGGAAGCAGAGGTAAAGGGGAGCATAGGAGAAGTAGAAGATGGTGGCTGAAGTTATTGGCAGCTACACCCCCATGAGGTGGGGCATATCATGGTGGAGAAAGAGAGAGATAGCATAGATATCAGGGTTGTGTGTGGCTGTTGAGCATTAGTATGTATTGGGGGAAAAAATTGTTCCCAGTGGCCTGTTGAACAGGCAGCGTAGTTGAGGCCAGTGACAGGAAAGGCAGGATATCAGGTTAATGAGGTACAGGTAATTCGATTTATGCGATAGATGTGTTCCAAGAGGCATCGCGTATATCAAAATTCGTGTAAAACAAATATGTAATTCTCATAAGAAACAATAGATAATAGGGGGGATGTGGGATGTGGTCCCAAAAAATTTGTACAAAATACCCTATTTATTTGGCAAAATTAACATGTTTTTATTATTTACCATTCTAAATACTAGAAGTGTATTTAAAGTAAAGGGAAAAAGTAAGAAATAATAAGAGAAAGCAAAAAATAATAAGAGAAAACAACAAAACAAAGAATATGTAAACACAACACTCCCCGCATCACTGCCTTCACCACTCACCAGTCAGTCACCATCTTCCTTCCTTTTATCAAAAATCCACTTAACAAAAATAACCTCACATGCAGAAGATGAAGGACGTTTTGGGGCCATCTGGGTGAATTATAGGCAGACTGAAGAGATTCCGTCTGTATTCAGTGCTGGCAGACTGCAAATGAGGCACGAGAAGAGCGGAGCTCCCACCTATCAGCCAGCAGCAGAACTTTCTGGCGCGGTTTGAAATTGTGTCTAGCGCTCAGTTTGAAAATGTGGTTGGGCCAAATGGCATGAGAAAACCGATCGCGCAAATTAAATTAACTATAATATTTTTTCAGTTGCGTTATAACAAAAACGTGTAAATCAAACACGCATAAATCGAATTACCTGTACAGACCCCAGAGCCCCTAAAGAAGTTATTTTCATTACTGGCCATGGTGAGCCACATTTAGAGAAGGGAAATGAGGTGGTCCATCCCTTAGACTCCTTTGGATGGGTAAGGGCAAAAGAAAAGCAGGGGTACTGTGCCTGTGGTCTACTGAGGCTGTTCATAACTGGGACGAACTCAGCCTCGCATTCCATTGGTACAGCTCTCATGCCTTGGAAAAAGGGAGGAAAAGGAAAGGAGAAAAAGAGGCAGGAAAATGTTTTTAATTTAGGGCTGCAGCCTGAGGCCATGGGGACATAGATAGTTCCAAGACATTAAGCTGCATGCCCCATCTACAAAGCCCTCCCACATCAGCAATGGAGTCTAGTCTGGGAAGTGTGTGTGTGTGTGTGTAATTCACCATGTTCACCCGCTGGTCACCCAGCCAGCCTTCCCCACTATGAAGCAAGCAAGTTCATAGACCAGTTTTTGGGTAGAACTGAGACCACAACGCATTCCACACACTGGGAAAGCGAGGCCACAACCCCTCGAGTTACATCCCGTACCTACTTGCTGTTAGCTGAACAGGGGCTACCCATTTGCCTCGCTGCTCCCAGGACTCGAACCCAGGCCATTTCAGTTGTGAACCGAGTGTGCTAACCACTACACTGTGTAATTCACTGTTCACTGTTTGATCTGCTGCAGTCTCTGACGAGACAGCCAGACGTTATCCTACGGAACGAGCTCAGAGCTCATTGTTTCCGATCTTTGGATAGGCCTGAGACCAGGCACACACCACACACCGGGACAACAAGGTCACAACTCCTCGATTTACATCCCGTACCTACTCACTGCTAGGTGAACAGGGGCTACACGTGAAAGGAGACACACCCAAATATCTCCACAAGATTTATATAAACAACACTCACATTGGGGTAAATGGTTATATTAATTTATTTGCTGATGATGTAAAACTGCTAAGAGTTATTAAAACCAGAGAGGACTGTCTGCTGTAACAGAAGACATTTGTGTGTGTGTGTGTGTGTGTTTACCTAGTTGTATTGTACACGATTTGAGCGAGGCTCATAGTGTCCTGTTTCCATGTCTCGTTTTATCTATTTTTTCCTTAATGTTATGCACATTAAGTGCTTTAACAACTTTATTATTCAATGCATTCCGCTTCTCCACCGTCCTGCGTGGAAAACTGTATTTTCCATTATCATTCACACACTGCCTCATCCTGATCCTCTTTGCATGTCCTCTTGTCCTTCCATCTTTTTTTGTCACCAGCACCAGGTCTTCTTTGTCTATCATTTTAAAGCCATTGACAATCTTGTACATTGTTATTAGGTCCCCTCACTCTCTTCTATCTTGTAAGGTTGGTAGTCCCATTTTCTTCAGCCATCTTCTTATCTTAGGTCCTTCAGTTCTGGCACCATCTTTGTAGCAATCTTCTGTATCTGTTCTAATCTTCTTATCTTTTTTAGAGCTCGGCAACCACATCACTGCTGCATATTCCAGCCTTGGACGTATCATGCTTGTGATGATTTCTTTCATCATATCTCTGTCCATGTATTGAAATGCCACTCTTATGTTAGTCAACATTTTATATGATATACCAAATATCTTGCTTGTGTGTGTTTTGGAGTTCAGATTTTCCTGTATAATCACTCCCAGATCTTTTTCCTCTTAGTCTTCATTATTTGTTCCTCTCCCATTAAATAGTTCCATATCAGTCTTTTTTTGGCTCTTTTCTAGTTCCATTTTATGACATTTCTTGGCATTAAACTCTAATTTCCACTTCCTACACCATTCATAGATCTTGTTTATGTCTTCTGTTACAGCAGACAGTCCTCTCTGGTTTTAATAACTCTTAGCAGTTTTACATCATCAGCAAATAAATTAATATAACCATTTACCCCAATGTGAGTGTTGTTTATATAAATCTGAAACATAATGGGGCTAACACTGACCCTTATGGCACTCTGCTTGTTACTTTAACGCAATGTGAGTATGTATCTCTAATCACAGTACTCATCTCCCTATCCTTCAAATAATCTCTTGTCTATTCTAGCAATGTTCCTTGCAGTCCTCATATGTTCTCTAGTTTCCAAAGTAGTCTTCCTCATTCTAGTTTCCAAAGTAGTCTTCCATTAGGAACTTTATCAAAAGTCTTTTTATTCATGTATACTATGTCCATTCATCTGTCTCTGTTTTCCAGTCCTGCAATAACTCAAGTAAAAGCTTAATAAGTTTAATACACATGAACTCCCTGGCTTGAACCCAAATTGTCTGTTCGATATGACTTGTTCCTCTTCTAGATATTTAACCCATTTTTCTTTGATAATTATTTCACACAATTTCCCCAAAACACTTGTAAAGGCGTTTTCAGTAGCGGCGCGGCTGGGGGCAAACGGAGTCAAACGGAGGCAAGTTTTGGCAAATGCCTTTCCAAAGCATTTGAGAGGTTTGGCAAACGTTTTTTAGCCAATCAGCGTGGAGCAACCCCATCAACCTCATGGAATGAGATCAAGGAGTTACATTTTGAATAAAACTGAATAGTTAGACATATGTTAGGCCATAGAAGTGGGTACTGTAGATGTAGATTTACGTTTACATATTGTGCGGCATACTGGAGAGAACCGATATAAAAAATACGGCGTGAAATAAATAAAGGAGCTGGTGGTAGCTGGTGACATGTTGCATCTATCTGTCCTTGTTGTGGGTGTTGTTCGATTCCATATTTCTAGCCGTGACTTCGATACAATAATAGTTACTTTTCTATTATTAGGTGAAAAAATGATAATATTTTTGCAAATCCTTGTATCATAAAGTAATGAATGATGGTAAAAATAGATTATCTGCTAATTATTGACGTAATTCAATTATACAGGCATCAGAAAACTGCAGCCATACATCTACAATGGAACACCTTCAAAACAAGCCGGCGTAGATCAAACCACTTCCAGGACTGAAGACCTGTTGTTTTTTATGAGTATTGCGCTGCTTAGCCCTCAGCATATACAAATGATGAAACACTGGTGACATATAATACTCCCCATCAAGGAATAAATCTCCAAACTCTTCCACTATGCTGCTGTGTTTACGTCTTGACCACAGTGCTGGCTCAGGCAACTGATGTGTACGATAACTTCTCCCAGGGATTGAGATCACAGTGACACAGTCGTCTGGCACCACCGACGGTGTCCTCAGCACTATCCTGTTCAGCGTGAACTCAAACGTGTTTGGCCTTGCGGTGACGCTACTGAAAACGCCTTAAGTGACACTGGTCTGTAGTTTAGTGGTTCAGTTGCCTTTCCTTCTTTAAATATCGGTTTTGTGTTGCCTCTCTTCCATTCTAGTGGAACTTTCCCTTCATTTATTGAACTTGTAATTATTTCCCAAATTGGATCCAGTTGTTACTCTTTACATTCTTTTAACACCCAGCCTGATACACCATCTGGCCCTATTGCTTTTCTGACTTCCATTTTATCCAATAATCTTCCAGTATCCTCCTTGTGCACTGTAATTTCTTGTAATCCTTGGTAATGCAGTGTCTTATTAGGTTCTGCAAAATCTTTTGCAGTGAACACCGTTTTGAAGCTTTAATTCATTATTTCAAACATTTCCTTCTCTGTTTGGTATGTCTTCCCTCTATTTTTTTTGTTTCCTTGTTTTTCATTTTGCCATTTATAAACTTGTAGAAAAGTTTGAGTTCATCTTTTTTATTCACCACATCTTTCTCAAAATTTCTTTCTTCGTCTCTCCTTAGTCAAATATATTCATTTCTCACATCCTTATACTGCCATCTGTTGTCATTTCTGTTGTAGAGTTTCTTCCAAGCTTTATCTTTTGCCTTCTATGCATCTAGCATTGTACCAAGCATGTATTTTTCTTAACTCTACAAAAAGGTACCTATTTTTTTATTCCATTATATTTTAGTAAGAATATTTCATATTTCCCTGTATTGTCTTTCTGTACATAACGTTTCTCCACTCAATATCAGCAAAAAAGATCCTTAATTTTTCAAAATCTGCTCTTGCATAATTTAATCTCTCTCCTTTGTAGTCATCTCTAACTTATCCCATCCTCCTCCTGTATATGCATCTCTAACATCACATGATCACTTCTTGCCATTGGACTAAGGTATTGTATGATTGGTGGTGGCTCTGGTTTCTTTGTGAAAACTAGGTCAAGCAACAATGGTTCTTCTCCCCTGTACCTTGTTGACTCCTCCACCCACTGATCCATTGTATTAACCATAGTAAGCTGTAACACTTGCTCCACTGTCCAGCATTATCCATTACTTCCATCTCTCTCCAGTTTACTTTTTTACAGTTAAAGTCTCCAACTAAAAGTATTCTTCCATCTCTTATTATTATGTTATCTAGGCACTTAATCACCTCT
The DNA here is from genome assembly GCF_017591435.1 of Portunus trituberculatus. Taxonomy (NCBI): domain Eukaryota; kingdom Metazoa; phylum Arthropoda; class Malacostraca; order Decapoda; family Portunidae; genus Portunus; species Portunus trituberculatus. Next base: position 29,337,055 of record NC_059300.1, read on the forward strand.
TTGCATATCTATGTTCTATTATGTTCTCCAGTTCCCCATGTAGCTGTCTTACATGGCACATATGTAACTAAGATTTTTCTCTTCTTCAATTCCTGTTTTGATTGTTACTCCAATTACTTTCACTTTGTCTTCACCATATTGCATATCCTCCACACATATATTATCACGAACCATTATTAGCACCAGAAAAATCCTTGTCCATAATATCCTCAGTCAGTCTCCTTAATCCAACAGGTGTTTCAATGTACCGCTGGTTTCCACATGAAGGCTTATGTTTTGATTCTGTCATACATCTGGCAGCACTACTCAGTTCCATCTTTTTTATTTTATTTATTTATTTTTTTTTTTCTCTCTCTCTCTCCAGTCTATATGATCCAAAACTTAAAAATTTTATATGGAAACAGGAGAACCTATGGCCCCTTCCCCCTCTGTACATACGTCTAGGTCAGGCTCCAACTCCTTTTATAACTTTTCCCTGCGAGTTGTTCAGAGACGATTTGCCGCCACGGTGTATATGCAGTGTGTGTGTGTATACATGAGGAAACAGCTGCTTCATATGCTCTTAATGTGATGCCAGGATAAGTTCTTAACAGTTTTGCAATATATTTGAAAACACACTGAAGCCACAAAACCATTGATAATTATCCTGACATTGAGTTGTTTAAGCATACACTGAGTTGTGGAGTAGATTAGGGGTTTTCATTCATAACTTGGGCAACTGATAAATGAACATTAGATTTGCCTAACGCAAGTATAGCAGCCTGGCTATCAGTTACAAGTAAATCAATGGCATATCTGTATGTCAATCTGATTGACTTTATAAAGGTGTTATACATTCACAGCCTATTCATTATTTACTCTTTAAGACCTTCAATGTAATACAAAAAAAAAAAAAAAAAAAAAAAAAACTAGAGCCTAGATTTTGAATAAACCCTAGGCATATATCTTCAAAATAATTATATGATGCCCACAAGTATTAATACTGATAGCTGGAAATTTATTTGACAATGAAGAAAACTAAGCAAAGATAACTTTAAGAAATGATGCAGGTAAAAGACAGTGAGGGAAGGGGAAGTACCTATGCTCTAATGTGTCTAATGTGTTAGACGAAGAATGGCAAAACTTAAGGGAAAATAAATAATTTAAAACGACACCATCTATATACCAGTCTCATCCTTTTCATTACATGCACATTAACTTTAGTACTGAATCATGGTAATGTTATTTGATTCTAAGCTCTAGGACTAATTTTCATCTCTTTAACATTTCATATAACTACAAAGGCCTACTATTTATGGCACAAGAAGAAAACAAGGCCATGAAATATTATGATATGTGATGACTGTGGTAGATCTGCAATAGAATTTGAGAATCATCAACAGTATTCTGCAATTGTTAGTATACCTAGCTTGTTTCTTCAAACCACATATTGGAAGACATTGGAGTTACTTAATGATATATAACTAGACCAATATGGTATAAAAATATACACATACATCCAAAATCTAAGACTAAAACTTCTAGTAAGATCCAATATTAAAACATTGCCGAGTAAATTATTTTTAACTTTGTCTCATAAGTTGCCAAATGTACTATTAAAAAGAAGAACTATAAAAGGTGAATTTTCAGTTACATCATCTGGGAAATGGGCTTTGCTAATTTCAAATAAAACAGGGCAAGGCATGCTAAATCTGTCAAATCACAGCTTCATTTAAGTACTATTTATGTTTGACATTGAATTGTGTTTTGTTAACTTTACCTGTATCAGGAACTATGATACCTAGATGCACCAAGCAAAATCAAAATGATCAAATTACATATTTGAAAGCAGCAAGAAACTATATAAGTAATCACATGAATAATGTCAAGGCTGTTATTTTGTCAGGAGGGTTTCATGCCAGCCAAGCATTCCTTCTCTTACCCATCATAATCACATGAATTACATGATTTATCAAAGAAATTTAATACCATTATTTTTCATAGCTGAGTTGACATTTCATAATAATATAACTTACTCAACTACCAGATGACTAACCAATTGCCTACATAATAGCACATTACATTGATGGTAATCTATCAGCAGCCTAGCTTGTGAGTTTTTATGCCTGACATGAGTGAAAAATTTCACCTTTTGGTTTATTCTTGATACAATGTATACTCTTTGAACAGAAATTGCTTCTTTGAGATTCTCACCACATACGATGAAAGTTTTATCTCAGGATAATTGAATGCACATACATATACCATTCCAAACTGTCAAACACAACGTTCATGAAATTGTAATTCTAACATTCTAACATCTTGATATCCTTCAGATCACAATCTCCTTGTATTTGGTATCTCCTACAGGAAGCTTTTGTTGTTATAAAAAAAATATATGTATATATATACTCATTACCACTTATAACATGAATATACATTAATAAAATTCCTCATGTATAACAATGATATTCTCTGTTTATAGACTGCAGAAAGAGGGTTTTCTGATAAGTCAGCTTGAATTTATTAGCCATGGAATTATCTATAGAAATATTTGAAAGTACTCTTAATTAAAATAAACAATATTTGATTTGCATCTCAAGTTGCTAATAAACAATCTTTACTTTGATGCTGGTTGCCCTCATTTCTCCATTAAATATAAACGAGAATATTGAGAAGGCACTAAATAATATTATGGATGGACATAGTCTCATATGGGTTCACCATCAAGTAACTGAAACGATCATGATTTTGCCACATGAAAGATGGCAAGGTGTCCTTTCTAGGGAGATTCACACTTCCGACTGGATTAAGATTTTCATCCTGAGCAAACTTTACAAGTCTCTGAATGAAAGGCAACATACTAGAGGGTGAGTCTAAGAACCATTTTGGCCTCAGACCCTGAGGGAAGTTTATAAATTTTTCAAAAATGCTCTGAGCAGATATACAGAGATGGCACTTCCAACCCACTTCAGGAATTGTCCATTCTTGAACTGGTTGGTCTTTAGTGTTAAGAAAATCCCTGCTTTCTTTAGATATATTCCCATCCTGTAACTCTGACACCTGGTACTGAAAAGCATTGGCAAAAAACTTTACAGACAAGATACATATCTGAGGTATGTTTGTGCCATTTCTATTGTTTTCTACCCTCCAGAAGAATCCATAAATATATTGTTTGAATTGGCATCTGATTGGAAGTGGATAGCCTTGAAATAGCTTTAGGAAGACCAACACATCACGACTTATTATCTCCTCACCACTTGTTAAGATGAGGAGGTCATCAGGGCGGATGTCACTAAGCAGGCGCAAACCATCATGAACAATCTCTTGGATATGAGAGGAATTCCTTAAGTAGCTTTCCCTAGCAGGAACATAAATAAATTTGTCTTGATGATCTCCAAGCCAACCATTTTTTAGTTTGTCTAGAAGTGGAAGAGAACCATTGTTGTTCAATTTTCTCTCCCCTATAATGAAAACATCTACCAAATCTCTAAGTCCATTCACATTTGCCTCAAAGATATCAAACTCATGAGACAGTGGCAGTAACAGTATAACACGCTTCACTCTCCTCCTGAGTTGTAGGCTCTTAACCATTTCAGGTTCATGTATCCATGCAGAACTTTGTAATACAGCTGGGATGCCACACCTTCGTCCTAACCATCCAGTGTGACAAACACACTGAGTTTCTGAGCTTTTACCCACCACAGTGCCCTCCCTGACACACAATTCCTTTCCAAATGAGGCATAATAATAGTATGATGGCTGGTCCTTCAAATGTAGAATGCTCTGTCCACCTTCACTAGATAATCTCTGTAGGAATTGTTGTGGGGGATCCAGAGGTTGTGAAAAGAACCACAGCACTACAAAAATCTGCAACACAAAATATATCAGATATGGAAAGCTTAAAGAAATATATACCTAAAAAGCAAGCAAAAAATAGATTAGATTCCCACAAGTTGATCAGAGATTTCCTTGGTATCCTTATCATCGTATTGCATGCCTTTCATACATGCCTGCCTGCTAATGTCAGTGTTGTTCACTCTAACAACCTCCCTACACAAGTGTAAACCTCTAAAATCCTATGCCACTTAACTTTTTTGCTCAAAAGTCCTGTCACTTAACTTTTTTGCTCAAAAGTCCTATGTCGCTTAAGTTTTTTGCTCAAAAGTCCTATGCCACTTAACTTTTTTAAGTCAATCTCTAAAAACTAAACTTTACTATTTCTTCTAAATATTCCAAGTTAAAGCCATCATATCTCTGTGGTCATTATATAAGACTATGTAATTTTATTATTTTTAATTATCAATTTTAAGGGGAGCAGCTATAACAGTTGTTTGGGAGGAATAAAGAAAGTCAGCAACATAAGTAACTGTTGATATTACCTAGATTCATTCTAGGTCAGAAATAAAGCTAAACCTCAGTTTATCCCAAAGCCTGTTAGATTCTACATCTGTTACCAAAAAAGCTATTTACTGAAATCCTCTACCAATGTACTTTTTGTTACACCTTATAATATTGAGATGACCAATGATACTATCAGCATATAAATGTTTTGTATATTTTCTAAAATAACCTGAAAGAATCATTCCCATTACTTATACTCTACCTGTTGTTTTCCTATCAAGACCTACCTGGGCCACCACCACCACCACCACGATGCACCGGCACCGCACCTTGAGCCGCACCATGTTGCTGGCTGGCTCCTCCTGTAAAATTACCCTGATCAGTAATTAAAAAAATTCTAAGATCAAGTGACCTTATCTACTATACAATTTATCATGTTTCTGTAAACTCAATATGAAGAAAAGTTTTGATATATCTTTCATTTATCCCTCTTAACATTGTAAATAACAAAGACCAAAATACACAATTTGTAATGAAGACTATACATGGAGTGCCATAGACAAACCAGAATACAGTTTCACTTTTTAACATGTTTACAGATTTTAAGAAAATAAACCATGGAGAATAATACTTCAATAAGAAGAATTTCCTTGCCTCATTGCAGAATACAGAAGGGATTCCTACTCTCTTCCTTTTGTTTTTTTTTGTTACTTCTTATGACAAAGGCACTAATTTCCCAACTTAACTGCAAACTTTGTAGCTAGAATAATTATCCCTACTACAAAGGGAAGCTCAATCATAATATAAAATATGAATTTAAAGATACAGTACTAAACAGAATTAAATATAAATTTGGCTGGTAAACCATTAACCTCCACCACCCGACTACTTCATGCTACCCATTAAAATTCTTTGCAGTGATGTATTCCATGCCCTTGCAGATCTAAACCCACAAAAGATTGATGGACCTGATGGAGTTCCTCCTACTGCTCTCTGAATCAGTGCCCCCATGCATCTTCCCTATAAAAGCATTTTGTATTGACCCACTATTTTGAGATGGAGTAAATTCAAGATCAAGAATGAGTCATCACAAGAACAACAGGGTCATGTACATACCTCTTCATTATGTTTACCAAGTTTTCAGAACTTGATATATACTGCATAATATTCTGCAACCTTAATCTTATCTGACAAGTAAATATTAACCTCAGAAGATAATGCAATTTTATCTCCATGATATCCAAGTTTTATAATGATCTGTCTTCAATCTTAATGTCAAACATTGAGATATTAGATAAATGAAATCTTCAACAGTCTGATTGACAAAAAAGTATTGCACCACTACAAAATAGTTTCCTAAAAACATTTCTTCTATAGAATCTGTTGCAAGTTACTCCTTTAGTATTACAGCCAAGTGCTAGACTGGCACTGCAACGCCAAAGACGAGGAAATGGGCTAGTTTATGTTAGGTTTTGTCAAGAATCTATCAAACATTGTATTTTGATTCCTAGAACACTAAATCAGCAATAAACAACAAAACAAACGGTATTATTCCAGTGTTTCACCACATTCCACTAGGTGTTTTTTACCCACCTCATGAGATAGAGCTCCTCATTACGAGTATTTTGAATCACATATTTATAAGGCGCAACCTATTTATAATGGCGATACCGAATTTAAAAGATTTAATTGTATTTTTGGCGATCTCTCCCGAGTCAATAGAACAGAGGCAGACTGGCAGCGGCTAGCGTGCGGGCCAACATTAGTGACTCGTTTTGTTTGAGCTATTGTTTCCACTGATTGGTTACTTCCGTTTGAAAGTGAACCGGCAGCCAATGTAAAAAAAATCATAATTTATTCAACCAATCACAGTGGCCTTGAGGCTCGCAGTATGAATTTGAATTCAGTTTGAGGCAAGATGTCCCACTGTGCAGGTTGTGAACTGCATTACTTCAAAGTTATCGCTGAGTTTTTCAAGGACTCTGTTAAATCCGTACAGTTTTTACGTTATCACGGCGTTCTACCTACTGTGGTGCAGTGTCCTACTTGTCACCAAGACTGTACGTACAGGTAAGTGTTTTTTATCCACCTCATGAGATACGTTAAGTTAAGTTAGGTTGGGTTGGGTTGGGTTAGGTTTGGGTTGGGTTGGGTTACGTTTGGATTGGGTTGGGTTAGGTTAGGTTAGGTTTGGAGTGTGATAAAAAAAAACTGGGTGATATGCACCAAAAACAAGTGGTAAATTAATTAAAAGCAAGTCGAAATCTACCAGAAAAAATTTGTTTCGTCCAGAAAAGAGAATGTGGCGAAACACTGGAAATTTATCAAACTCCCTATATTTAGGGGAATTCCTGTATTACTAAGAAATTTACGTAAACTGATTTTTTGTGAAGCCTTTCGATGGTCCAATGCTGACTTTGCATTCTAAGCATCTAAATACAATGACTGATGCCTTCCTTATTAAATTAACCATAAAGTAATTTTACGTAGGGTGTGGGATGAGGTAAATTTGCGAGAAAAACATGTAGATTAAAAAAAAAAACTGGTCACAATCTTCTATAAAACAATTAATTGGTTCGTCTGGAATAGCGAGACTGGTGCGCAAGAGTAAAAAAAAAAAAAAAAAAAAAAAAAATTCCGCACGTATTTCTTAGGTAAAAATTGATATGTCGTGTCATAAGATACTGACAAGGATTAACAGTAAATCTCAAACTCAAATCTCTTCTTGAAGCTTCTGTCAATGCGTGATTCCTTCATGTGTACGATTTCTACACCTGCAGATTTCTAAACATGTGGGAAATGTCTTGAAGAAGAAATCTGGGGGGATGGTTTTGTTGCAGTGGTCAGAATGGCGTATCTTAACTATATTAACTACTACACTGCTACTTTATCCTCCTGGTGATGAAAACCAAGGCATATCTTACCTGAGCTAAGGCAAGGCGAACGTTGTTTACATATGGACGAGGCTGAGCGGCGAGGCAACGGAACAATGCCGACGTACAATAACAACTTAAAATGCTGCTTTCCTTTTTTACGGCTTGGCTTGTTCATTCAGTCAGTTATACCAGAAATTTGAACTGCTACATCTCCACCCAAAGGAAGAACTTGTATGTATTCAGTAGATAACTTTTCTGAAACTATAAAAATAAATATATATATATATATATATATATATATATATATATATATATATATATATATATATATATATATATATATATATATATATATATATATATATATATATATATATATATATATATATATATATATATATATATATATATATATATATATATATATATATATATATATATATATATATATATATATATATATATATATATATATATATATATATATATATATATATATATATATATATATATATATATATATATATATATATATATATATATATATATATATATATATATATATATATATATATATATATATATATATATATATATATATATATATATATATATATATATATATATATATATATATATATATATATATATATATATATATATATATATATATATATATATATATATATATATATATATATATATATATATATATATATATATATATATATATATATATATATATATATATATATATATATATATATATATATATATATATATATATACTAGGCAGTACTACTGCTACTACTGTAGGTACAACAACAACAACAACAACAACAACAACAACAACTACTACTACTACTACTACTTATATTACCTCTATCCACTATATACTACTACTACATACTACTACTACTACTACTACTACTACTACTACTACAACTACCAAACTTACTATTATACCACTACTACTACTACTACTACTACTACTACTATATTACTGTAAGTACTACTACTACTACTACTTTTACTACTAATATATTACTACCAGTAATAATAATAATAATAATAATAATAATGTAAAGTGACAATAGTATTAAAATAATGTTTGAACAAGTGATAACGTTTTTACACACAAAAACCACTAGAGCAGTGGTTCCCAAACTGGGGGAAATTTCCCCGTGGGGGGAAATTTGAAGCTACCAGGGGAAATAATTACACTATCTACAAACTAAAAAAAAATCTGTCAAATCAAAAGTCCTTTTATTTGTTACTAACCTCTCTCTATGGCTATGCTTAGTTGTTACTAACTGCTCTCTATCCACTTTACTCTGTAACTATAAGTTTATCAGTATATTTGTACATTTGAAAAATAAATTAGTAAATAGTCTCAGTGTGTTTTAACTGCTCTTTCTCTCATACACATGAAGGGGGAAATCTGGATGGTTGAACTGGGTGCAGGGGAAATGACAGAAAAAAAGTTAGGAAACCACTGCACGAGAGAGAGAGAGAGAGAGAGAGAGAGAGAGAGAGAGAGAGAGGGCGAAGATGGTAATAACAATTAAGGCATCACAGAAGGTAATCAGAAGACAGTTATGTAGCCTTGACAGCTATGGTGAGGCTTACATGCAGCCTCGGGCAAAGTGAAAGCCGTGGAAGGAAAGGCACGAACGAGGGACACGGCACGGTACGAGTAGGTATAATTACTATATTGCGTCTTGTCCATTGGGTTTACTTGATGTATGCATTGATTCACTTGATTGTTTAACTCCGTATTACGATCGAGCTGGACACACACACACACACAGGTTTATAAATTGATCAATGGAATGGACCAAGTGGATAATGAGAAACTGATCCTGAGAGAAGAATGACATACGAAGCACAAGATCGCATAGTAAAAAGCTGAGAACAGGTCTGAGAGATGTTAAAAAATATAGTTTCCCGCAAATATGTATTGAGACGTGGAACAGTTTAAATGAAGAAGTAGTGTCTTCAACGAGTGTGCATACTTTTAAAGTAAGATTGGATAAATGTAGATATGGAGACGGGGCCACACGAGCATAAAGCCCAGGCCCTGTAAAACTACAACTAGGTAAATACACACACACACACACACACACACACACACACACACACACACACACACAGTAATAGCTTATGTTGCGAAAAAAAAAATCGTTCCTATGAAGTTTTAAAAAGCAGGGCAACGAAAAATATCAACCGGAATTCGCTGCATACCCACGTTAACAAATTCTCTCTCTCCAGCAACTGCTCTTCCTTCCCTCACTCACCGAGTAACTGTCTCTCCCCCCTTTTTTTCCTTCCTTCCTTTTCCCTTCCCCTCTACCAAGGTAATGACCTTTTTTTTTTCCCCTTCCTTCCATTCACGCATCTCAAGATATTGAAACCTATGAAATATTTAACATCCGACTGTGCCGAAGTATTTCCTATTTGATTATAGCAGTCGTCATTGGTAAGTAACACCTGTACCACTCGCGATTGGATATTAATTAACCACGTTATGAAGCGTTTTGTTATCTCTTCATGACGCTGAGGTGATTAGTTACGTGCCCAAGGATTTTTTTCTTTTAATATTAAACTGACAGAAAATGAAAACTGCTTGACAATCCCAATTAATAACCTGTACTGCAGAAGATTTCTATTTAAAAAATAGGGGGCTCCTTCTGTTCATGAAAAATGAAAAATCGCATGCAACAATGGCATTATTTAATTACATAAATTATATATCTATTCAATAATGGTTATTGCAGCCATACGCGAATCATAAAAGAATGATTTAAGTGAAGTCTGCCCATACAACACCCAATACGATGAGTAAAAGACTGTAATAGTAAATCTGAAAGAAGCATTCTATATTCTTTGTTGCCTGTCTCTATCTTACCACTCTGACCTCCACCTTTTAACAAAGCGGGTGCTGATTGGGGGAGGAGAGGGGCGAAGTTAGTATAAAGGAGAGGAGGTGACCACCTTGGAATCAGTGTACTCTATCAAGCACCTGAAGATATGAAGGTAAGGCTACTTTCTACTCTATTTTCTTTCTCATAATGTATCGTTGACTTCACCTCAATTGCTACATGATGTTCGATATTTTAAGGTTAAGAACTATCATACCGTAAATGAGAATGACTAGTATTAAATGTCTCTTGCACAGTGCCAGCACTTGGCAGTTGTGGTGGTGTGCGCGGTGGCCGTGTCTGCCCTGTCAGTGTCGCGCCCCGAAGAGCCAGCCAATGATGACGGCGTCGCCAAATTGCTGGGCATAGGTGTGGTGGGATTACCGACCTTCCCCAGCCAGGCCTTCACCGTGACCGTGAGTTAATTTTATTACATAATACTTAATAAGTGTGTGTAATTCACCTCGGTCGCCTGCTAGTCATCCAGCCAGTCTTCCCCATTACGGAGAGAGCTCAGAGTTCATAGACCGATCTTCGGGTAGGACTAAGACCACATCAACACACAACACACGTGTGTGTGTGTGTGTGTTGATTTTTTTTTTTTTACTCTTCAGTAGTCCATATAAATAACAACAGTATATCATACACTTCCAGAGTTTTAATAGAGAAGCTCATGTGCCTCTAAATATTTCCAGTGTCACCCTTCTTGAAATATTATCTTCCTCCCTCCAAAGTTAGATCAGTGTAGACATCGTCAAAAATTTAGCACGTGTATACACTCACGGTGAATGTACCAAATACTTAACATCATCTTGCTCACCAATCACCATTGCAAATGACGCTGCATATTGCGTTTTTTTCTTTTTTTTCCTGACATACTTCAAACCTAGCCATTTAATCTCTTGAAACCTTCTCAAGGTCAATTAAATAACGCGTCGTACATTATTTCGATAGGTTGTCGAGACAGTGTCGGCGCAGACAACTGTGACAACTGACTGCGCCCTTATGGTAGATTACTGCATTCCACGCTCCTCCTTGGGCCGGGGAGGAACACCAACCATCGAACCTACAATTCCCGTTCTCATCGCAACTCTTCCTGGCACTATCACCAGTGACGCAGCATTTATTTCCTCCAATACAAATGATGAGCCTGCGGATTCCCTAGTGAAAATTCTCGACTCATCTATTGATGAAACAATACACACTACTCAGAACTTTGGTGTGGAACCCATTGCTACAGTCAACATACAAACTCCACCTGCAGCAGAGACTCCCACCCACACTATTGCTATCGAGTCGCCTCAGGAATCTCCACGAGACGGAGATCTTATCATTCCAGCATCAGCAGTCACCCTGTGAGTCATCAAACTTTGGTTTGGCATGTGGGAAACAAAACTCTTAGGAAAAGAATTTTTTTTTTTCTGTTCATGTAATATAACATAAAACTGTTTTCAGCTGCAACAAACAATATAATGATAATGATGATAACAACAACAGCAATAATAATAATAATAATAATAATAATCACAATTATTATTATTTTTATTATTATGAACAGATAATGATAATAATATATTAATAATAATAATAATAATAACAATAATAATATTTTTATTATTATTATTATTATCATTATTATTATTATGATAATATAAAGAATTGTACATTATAATACTGACAAGTTTTCTTGATATACAGTGAGAAGGGAGAGCATCGTGTACGCCGTCGCTGTTTTGAAGGTAAGGACCATTAATTCTTTTTTTCTTTTTATAATGTTATGGTCTATAGCATCTGTAGGTATACTTGAAGAGTATATATGGGAAGCGCTGTTCTGCTTCAGCCCATTAGTGGCGCAGGCAATTTTATTTATAGTGGTACCCATATCAGGGCCCATATCATCACCCAAGCGCATCTTCGGTGAACCACCAAGAACTTGGGTATCATGGTGACATGGTAGGTAACTTTAAACCACTCCACAAATGACATAGCTTCAAAGCAATATGTGGTGAGATTCAAACCTACACGTGGCCCACACTCACCACCTTATCCACTATGCCACTGCCTCTCTAACTTAGGTGCACTATCAATATAGTGCCATTTGTTTGTGTACTCAATGATGATAAATGTTTCTGTGAACTTCCTTGATTACACCTGCCCATGCATGTAATCTTTGTTCTCTCTCTCTCTCTCTCTCTCTCTCTCTCTCTGCATGTACCTCCTAACTACCACCCTACAGCTTCTATCCTTCTCTCTACAATTTTATCTCAAATTTGCTTCAGACATTCTATTGCTGTTGTGATAGACAATTAATATTTATTTCCTAAATGTGTTAATAGTGGTGTTCCTCAGGATTCTGTCCTGTCACCCACTCTCTTTCTATTCTTCATCAATGATCTAAACCAAACTTATTATCCTATCCACTCCGATGCTGATGATAACACCCTGCACTTTTTAATGTCTTAAATTCATAAAAGAGCAACCTCTCAGGAAGTATGCAGATCACAAAGGGAAGCCACAGAACATCTGACTTTTAATCTCTAAAAATTCTGATGGGCACAGTAACCTTAGCATTATTCAACACCTTAAAAACTCTATTCCTCTATCTATCAACTAAACACAACCTTCCAGACAATTATCTCCTCTTTGATAACACTTAACTGTCCCCCTCTTCTACACTGAATATCCTGAACAACCAGGGACATGTGTACCCTAAGTTGAAAACATTTGGTCTAAGGGGTCTTTTTTTTTTTTTTTTTTTTTATTTCACTAAGTGTTGGTGAGAGAGAGAGAGAGAGAGAGAGAGAGAGAGAGAGAGAGAGAGAGAGAGAGAGAGAGAGAGATCTGGATCTTTAAGGTTTTACCTAAATGCAAGTATTAACACTGAAATCCTATGTTATCTTGGCATGCATAATGTACTGTCTATTATTATCTTTTATTCTTGTATTCTTCATACAGGTGTAGATGCAAGGCTCCTGACAGTCATAACCGTCACCTCCACCTCTATTGCATACACCGGGACCATCATTGAAGAAAACCCAACCCTTACCATTGAATACTTTTGTACTACACCTACGATATCACCACCTTTACAAATATGTACTAATTTTAATGTTCCTCCACAAGTGGTACAGTGAAGGACCATCTACACTTGTAAATCAAACTTAATTGGTTGTTTATGCAGTGATCAGTGATGAGTACTAAAAAGTTGACTGGAAAAGCTAAAATTATAAAAGAAATGATGTAAGGATAATAATTATACCAAAAAGAGAAAATAAATAAAAAAATTTCAATACAAAGCTGATAGTAAGCAATAAAGAAAAAAAGCACATTTAGTTTATTTGTATAATATCCCACCAAAGATGTGTATGACATTTTCAAACACAAGAGACAGCACTAGACTGCACTTTGAAATCAAGAAACTTGAGTACACTTTCCACTTGTGGAAAATTTTGTATAAAAGGGTGACAAAGATAGGCTAACAAGGACAGTCATCACAAGGGGGAGAAGCTTATGGAGGCACATGACTAGCACACCTCAGGCCTGTTAACCCTGAGGACTTGTGGATCTAATGTTCACAAATTACTGTAGTCACAAGAAATGAGCTGCTTAATGCAATTCCATCCAATTACTGTGTTTATATCAATATTAATATGAATAATGATTATGGATACTCCATTCCCATATACAGAATCAAATTTTCCATAAATTTTTGCTGAAGCTGATGGACTCCCATAAAGGTGATCCTAACATCTTCACCCTAAAGCAGTGGTTCCCAAACTTTTCCTGAGTGAGTATCACTTGGAGGTCCCGTACAGTCTGTGTACCACCTTGTTCCAGATAAACTTAATTCCAGCAAATACTAATTTATTTGCACATAGAACATACAAATGAACAAACAGCAAGGAACACAACTCTATAATGCAAGGGATGCATCTGTTTCTTCTCCACCAGCTGATCGATGACAGATTATCTAGTGCAAAGCAATAAAAATTATTCTGAGAAATTAATTAAATTTAACTAAAAATCACATAAGATCCCATACGTGCTCAGGTACCACCTACAAAGCCTCTGCATACCACTAGTGGTATGTAATACAGGTTGGGAACCACTGTCCTAAAGGGTAGGTGGCACCTATAGTTCTGCATTTGTGAGCTTAAATTCCAAAATTTTGCGAGATTTCTTTGGGCTGCATAACATCCTTCCCTCACAATGATGTCCATTTCTGAGCCTCAGTGTTCTGTGAACTATAATAATGGCTACAGGTCAATCCCCTTCCTCTTCTCAGACAAGGAAAAGTGGCTACATATAGTAAAACTAAATTGTACTGACCCGTAGGGTGTTGTTTAACCATCCTGCCAGATCCCCAACAAAAGCATTCACCCTATACAACTCACAGTTCTCTAATCATTGAATTATCAACAAACAGCATTCTAGGAATATTCTGACTATTTCATTAAATATCAGGTGATACAAATAAGTGTCATATACCAAATCAAATGAAGGTATTTCATGTACATGTACAACAATGTGGCATATCAGGTCAGGCGACGTTGCCAATCGACCCGAGGCAGGATCTTCCCTGGGGGAAGAGGGGGAGTCAGGTCACCACACAGATGCAAATCTACTCACTTCTCATCTGGTTGCCACAATGGAACAATACACTGATGCTTGCCTATCTTACTGTGTGTTGTTCAGACAGACCAAGTAAAAAAAAAGTCTCTTCCTCCGGTGGTCTTCAATAAATATGTACGCTTGGGGCAATAACTGATATAAAATACTGTTTCATCTATATTTCTTTTCACCAATCATTACATTAGACTGGGTATCTCAAGAGGACATAACAGTAAGTATTCTGTAAATTATCAGTCTAATTTTCACTTCTATGACCAGCACCAGTACTGATACACCTTAAATCAAATGAAAACCAAATACAAATTACCAACCACACCCAAATATGCAAAACAAAATTACAGAAGCCAAACAGAAGCGACAGAATTACACGAACCGAATAATCATTTTACCATGAATAGGCAAAAAAAAAAAGTTAACTAAGGATGCCAATCAGTCATAATGCATATTCGCCAAATTACAAACGCCAAATATGAAGAAACAAAACAAAGGGATAGTTTTAATAACGTGTTAATAGTACATATGTAGTTATTTTCAATTAGTTTAATGTTTTTAATGTTTTAGAAAGTTTTAGTATAGAAAAAAAATACTAATTTTAATTGCATTATCCAAATCAATTTCGGATAATCCCATTTTTCAGATAATCCGCTTTCGGATAATTGGGGGTTTACTTTGTGTGTGTATATATATATTATATATATATATATATATATATATATATATATATATATATATATATATATATATATATATATATATATATATATATATATATATATATATATATATATATATATATATATATATATATATATATATATATATATATATATATATATATATATATATATATATATATATATATATATATATATATATATATATATATATCACACACACACACACACACAAGATTCAGAGGAAACGACGAGCCGAGATTGGACCTAGTTTTTACAAGGGGTATACAAATGAATGATGATATAAGATATAAGTGCCCATTGGGAAAGAGTGACCATGCAATATTAGAAATAGATATAGAAGAGGAAAGGAAGATAGAGACGATTCATACAAAGGAGACCGATTAAATTACAGAAAGGCTGATATTGAGAATCTCAAGAACTATTTTAAAACGTAGACTGGGAGGAGATGGAAAACTCAGAGACAATGCAAGACAAATATAACTTATTTTTGGAAATATACAAAACAGGAGTCAGGAATATGTCCCAAAATATAGACCTAAAGAAGAAGGAAAGAAAGATTGGTTTAATGCAAGGTGTGCTAGGGCAAAGGAGAAAAGAGATGGAGCATGGAAAAGGTGGAGGAGAAATAGAATCCAGCAAATAAGGAAAACTTCAAGGCAGCGAGAAATGAATATGTTAAGGTGAGGAAGGAAGAGGAAAAGAACTTGAAAAGACATTGTCGAAAAATGTAAGGAGCAACCAAAATTGTTCTATAGATTCATAAATGGAAAAATTAGGCAAAAGAAACAATAGAAAGGTTAAAAGGAGAGAACGGGATGGTGGAAGACCCAAAAGTATGGCAGAACTATTAAATAAAAAATTCCAGGAGGTCTTTACTAAGGAATCCAAATTTGAGAGGCCACAGGGTAATAGAGAGACAATCTATATGAAAGAGATTAAAGTAACCAAGCTTGAAATAAAAGAGTTAATGAAGGAACTGGATGAAGAGAAGGCAATGGGACCAGATGAAGTCTCAGGCAGAATACTGAAAGAATGTAGGGAAGAACTAGCAAGTCCTATATACAACATCATAAAATGCTCAATAGAAAATGGAACAGTACCAGTAGAATGGAAAAGAGCTGAGGTGGTTCCCATATATAAGAGCGGAAGGAAGGAAGAACCTTTAAATTACAGACCGGTATCACTAACTAGTGTAATATGCAAGATGTGTGAAAGAATAATAAAGAAACAATGGATCGAATTCCTTGAAGACAACAAATTAATATCAAATAGCCAATTTGGTTTTAGAAAAAGATGGTCTTGTGTAACTAATTTATTGAGTTTCTATTCTAGAATAGTTGATAGAGTACAAGAGAGAGAGGGATGGGTTGACTGTATTTATTTGGATTTAAAAAAGGCATTTGACAAAGTGCTACATGCAAGATTCCTGTGGAAGTTAGAGGAGAAGGGTGGCTTAAAAGGAAGCACATTGAGATGGATAGAAAATTATTTGAGGGGGAGATAAATAAGGACAGTAGAAAGTGGAGTGCCACAGGGGTCAGTATTGGCACCAATACTTTTCCTCATTTATATTAACGACATGCCAGAAGGAGTGAACAGCTACATAAATCTGTTTTGGATGATACGAAACTGTGCAGAGTTATAAAGCAAAAGGAGGATTGTGAAATACTGCAAGAAGACCTAAATAAGATCTGGGAATGGAGTAAGAAGTGGGAAATGGAATTCAATGTGAACAAAAGCCATGTCATGGAAATGGGAAAGAGTGAAAGACGACCTGTGGGAATCTATAAGATGGGAGATGGAGTAGAACTGGAGAAAGTAAAAAGGAAAAGGACTTAGGAGTGACGATGGAAGAAAACAATCAACCAGTAAGCCATATTGATAGAATTTTTAGAGAAACATATAATTTGCTAAGGAATATTGGAGTAGCATTTCACTACATGGACAAAGAAATGATGAAGAAATTGATAAGTACTATAATAAGACCCAGATTGGAATATGCAGGAGTAGTGTGGACCCCTCATAAAAAGAAACACATAAGGAAATTGGAGACTACAAAAAATGGCTACAAGAATGGTTCCAGAATTTGAAGGGATGACATATGAGGAGAGACTAAAGGCTATGGATCTACCAACCTGGAACAAAGAAGGAGAGAGGAGACCTGATACAAGTTTATAAATTGATCAACGGAATGGACCAAGTGGATAATGAGAAACTGATCCTGAGAGAAGAATATGACATCCGAAGCACAAGATCGCATAGTAAAAAGCTGAGAAAAGGAAGATGTCTGAGAGATATTAAAAAATATAGTTTCCCGCAGAGATATATTGAGACGTGGAACAGTTTGGATGAAGAAGTAGTGTCTGCAACGAGTGTGCATACTTTTAAAGTAAGATTGGATAAGTGTAGATATGGAGACGGGGCCACATGAGCATAAAGCCCAGGCCCTGTAAAACTACAACTAGGTAAATACACACACACAGTGTCGGTGATTGAAATTGCGACCTTCTGTTAAAAAGCACGGTGAACACATCTAAACTCTAAACACTACATATTCAAGATGCTCTTGCCTATCTAAAAATTGTGAATGCCTGCATCCCTGGGATAAATGTGTGATCATGTGGTAGCAACACCACTTCAGCACTTCAAGGTCACATCTAGTTGCTAGATGTCCAGTTTCCCGCCCTCACATTTGTCGCAGTGTGAAGACAATAGCTGTCCGAATTTTGTTCTGAAAGACAAATATAGCCAGAACCATCATAAGCAAGACAAAGAGGACCGGCATCATCCCCGTTAAGCAAGCAGAAGTGAAAATCAACTAAATTTTTGCTTGTATTGGTTGCCATATGGCAACTATTCTCCATGTCATTGCTACCAGTATAGGAATGCGCCACCTGAGTGAAGATGGTGTTCCCCAGCCCAAATTGTGCATTCAAGCTATCATATTGAAGTCCATGGTAATCATACTAAGCATTAGATGTTAATAAAGGAATAAATGTAGTAAATTTTCTATTCATTATCCATCATATTTTCCAGGTATGTTGTGAATATCTGGATTGGCATTGGTCAACCATCAACACTGTACATACACACACACACATATATATACAGGCAACCCCAGCTTAACAAAAGTGTTATGTTCCTAAACAACCATTCGTTGCGTAAATTTTCGTTAAGCAAACCAATTATAACAAGTTTGATCCCTGACTTGAACTTCCATTGAGAGTAAACAAAGCAAGAGTGCATCATAGTACAGTAAAAGATTTAATGAAAGTAAAAATTACGAAGTTAAACATTTAAGCAGTTTAATTCAAGACTACATCATTATAATGTACACTAATGTATATATGTAACTTTATAATGTTGATGATCTTAAATTAATGAAAGGAGGGAGAGTGCAGTGGAAAAAGCGCTAGCTGGTAACCTGTGGAATGTAAACAAAGGGCGCATCATTGTACCGCATACAAAACTTATGTACCACATTTCCATAAGGCTTTCCATTTTCTTCATTGCAGAGTCACGAGTTCAGGTGGTTCTTTTAGCTTGCAAGGAAGATACATTCTCACCAGCCTTCTTAATAGAGTCTGCTGACTTGAAAATAGTAGAGACAGTAGATGGAGTCAAGTCATGGTAGTGAGCAATGCTATTAGTTTTCTTGCCTCTCTCGTGTCTGTGAATAATATCCAATTTCACTTCGAGAGTAAGAGACTTCCTGGTCTTCTTAGCAACGCTAGGCGACATTGCAGGGCTGGTTACAGTGCATTTTGGTGGCATGTTGTGCAAGGGAAGACGAGCTCCTGCTGGACTCTGTTATTGTTTAGAACTAAGAGTGGGGAAGGGTAGGGGAGTAAGTGGTGTGCATTTTGTCCATGAGAGTCGCTGGTGTATTCAAAAGCCTGTCGGCTTGTGCGATACGGGGCGGCTTTCAAACTTGGAAAAAATTACCTGGATAAAATTTCATTAACCCTTCCTTATCGCAAGACTGTTTTGTGGTATGTGCGTACCACGCGCAAAAGCGACCTCGTGGTACGTGCGTACCACACCAGTACATTTCCGTGTATAACCGTGGCCTGAGTGCGGATTTTGCCTTTTTCATGCTCCACGTGGTTCATTATAAACAAACAAACACTGGAGGCGTTATTTTTAGCCACCCCAGTGTAACAAAACCACCCCCCCCACTAGCCAATCAATATCGGAGTTAATTTTTCATGCATAAACTATAAAGCCAATCACTATTCTTTGACATATATTATTCCCACAGTCCCTCCAAGAACATCAGTTCTCTATTATCGGCGGTGGTGAAACTGTTCTATTGCCTCTAGTTAGAGATAATGGCATCTGCTTCGTGTAGCAGCGATGAGGATTATCATAATTATGAGACAGATAGTGAGGATATACTGGAAGACTCTCCAGATGAATATGATTCAGACTATGATCCTGAAAAAGAAATAGGAGTGATAGTGACAGCAGTGTTGAAACCCTCTCGGCAAGTGAGGGGGAGCAGCCTAGTTATGACTGCCTCAGGGCCACCCTCACCAGGTGCAGAGTGTGTAGTGCTGAATTTATGATTAGTGCACAATTTATGATTATGTTTACGTTTTTTTTTTTTTTATTAATAAAATGACAAAAATATGTTTAAAAAAAAGTACATAACACTGAGTTAGAAAGAAATATAATGTGTAGATCTGGCCGTGAGGCACGTGTGCACACGGGCAGGGGGCTGCGGTATAGGAGGGGAACGCTTTGTTTATATCGGGGGGTGGCTGCGGTAAGGAAGGGGTTAAAGCGAGTTTGGTGTTCGTTATACGAGCAGATGGTAGTAAAAGGAAACATTCGTTGTAGTGACATTTTGTTGTGTGAACGTTCGTTAACCCTTTCAGGACGCAAATAGGTTTTTGGGTCATATCTGTGAGCCGCAAATACGGCTGAAAAATCAAGGTTTGCAAAAATGAAAAAAAATAATCTCATGCATAATAGTGTTACGCATCTACTGTAAAAAATTTAGGTATCTACTCTCACTGGAAAGTGGTGCATTAATGATGGGAAGTTGGCTTTCTGGTGGTACGATGTGCGCTGTGAGTATTGTCATCATAGCGGGTGGTTATTTTCCGCCGCAACTTGTGCAGGTGTTCTTACTAAATTACACAGAATTTTCTGCCTGATTTGAACTGAAGTTGCTCAGAACTGCTCCAGAATGTGCTAGGGTAATGATTTTTCACACCTGTGTATA
>NC_059300.1:29362734-29412734 GCF_017591435.1 Portunus trituberculatus
TCCAATGTGCAAGCCAACCAAAGGAATAAAGGTAAGAATTTTTTTTTTTCCGATGTTCCGACTTATACCGAAATTCGGGTTACGACGCGTGCCAGGAACGGATCTACGTTGTAACCCGAGGACTCCCTGTATATGGAAAATGCAATGCTGTATTACTATACCATGAATACACTTCACAACCTGGTTGAGAGAATAATGAGATAATTCTTACACATTATAAAAGGCAAATAAAGGGCATAAATTAAAGGTAAACTAGATTTCTTTTGTACATTTGTTCCCAAATGAGACACAACACAACTGGTCTCTTGGCTCTCTTTAAAATGTAGGTAGTACCTAATGGAAATTAAATTCCATCTATATGCAAATTAATAATACATACATAAACTAAATTCTAGTAATCTCAATGCACTATGACGACAAAAAATTGATTTCCATGTGATGTGAACAACATTTCTTGTAATGGTTTCACATTTCTTGTAATGGTAAGTACTTGCAGCTGTACTCCATGTACAGACACCTCTCTACTTGATGAAGTAGCCCCCCTATCTACCTTTCTAACAAAAGTGATGTGTCATATTGGCCAAGGCTTCCTTTGACTGCATCCTGGGTCTACCTTCTTCATCTTTACCTCCACATCCCCTTTCCCTCCATGTCAACTCTAACAAATAATGGAGAAACTGAATTTTCTAGATGTGATCACAAAGAAGGAAGTTCTCTCTTCTGTTTGGAATAGTAATGATACTTTTCCACATCTTTCCACTTCACCAGCCACTCATGAAATTTGCAAATTTTTTACAAATCTAACATTGGGCATTCATTCATTCTCATCCCCTGGATCTTGTAAACATCTCTAAACTGTGCAAGTCATTCATCCTAATCCCTGGATGTTCCAGAACTGTGCTAAGTCATTTATTACTAAGGTATGGGTATGTTTAAATTTTCAAATTACTGGAGATAGCTCTTACAGTCCATTAAGATATAATAATACAAGTAAGTGAACACTAACTAAAGTTAGATCACTGAAATATTAGCAAATGATAAGCAGTCACTGATGAAGTGTTTGAGATGAAAATCAAGTATGAATAGTAAAATGATCAACAAAGAAATTATCATTGAATAAATCAGCATGTATTGCATTATAATGTCAAAGATTAACTGATTAAGGTATCAATGACAACCTGCAGCACACACCTATATGTAATCCAGTTCCTCAGGTATGCTGAACTGCTTGTTCAACATTTCTTCTTCTATATGAAACTTATTCTTGCACCAACTTTTGATGTTAAAAATATTATCTGTCCAGCGGTTGGCAGCAGCTTGAGCCACCTAGGTGGTACAAATTTTTAATATTAGTCATGCACTCCTTATCATAAATTAATCTACTTCTTATGCACCAGGGTTAAAATAAACAGTGATATGACCTTAATAAATATATATATATATATATATATATATATATATATATATATATATATATATATATATATATATATATATATATATATATATATATATATATATATATATATATATATATATATATATATATATATATATATATATATATATATATATATATATATATATATATATCAGATGACATGAGCGGATACCGTATCTGTGAATTTTTCTTACCGTATATCGAATCAAGGGTAGTAATTTCCAAATACCATAACTGTGCATTTACCGGATAAAGAACTAACGATAACGAGGACTTACTGTAATAATAATAATAATAATAATAATAATAATAAGAAGAGAGAGAGAGAGAGAGAGAGAGAGAGAGAGAGAGAGAGAGAGAGAGAGAGAGAGAGAGAGAGAGAGAGAGAGAGAGAGAGAGAGAGAGAGAGAGAGAGAGAGATGTGGGAAGTAGCATAGGGCTGGTGCTAATCCCTCCTTGACTTTCCTCCTCCCTTGAGTCCCTTCCCTTCACAGTGGGGGTTGACAGCCACTACTCAATCACCGGCTAATTTTCAAACCTAGCTGCAGAAGTGACCAATGAATATGTACTGCAGCCTATTTAGACTTTTTCAATGTACAGCCTATTTAAACTTTTTCAATGTACAAGTGAATAATATTTTCTAGAGAAGTGGAGCTCTGATGCATTATCATCCTATCATGCTCCAGGAAGTCACTATTGAATAAACAATCATGTGTGAAAATTTCATGTCAATTAGATGAATACAAATAGCCAAACAAGGACAAAATTATGAAAAATCTTTAGGAGCAAATATCTCAGTGTTTTACACTCAAAAAAACACAAAATTGGTATAAACTCTGATCAACTTTTGTTTGGTATCACTTTAAACTACAACAAAAATGCTATTTTTTTCGTTGGAATTAGATTTTTGATAATGTCGAAAGAAAACGAGGAAAAAAAAAAAAAAGACGGATGGGCAGTTCAACTTGGACCTTACTCCCTGGCTCGGTCAGAGTCTGACTTATCACGAAATCTGAGTTATAGGGGTACGACTTATTGAGGTTCAACAGTATATACAGTGGTATCTTGTAATAATAGACTTCAAAATAATGGATTTCACTCAATAACAGACTGGTCAGATATTAACCAAATACTGTGGTACCTTGCAATAACAGACTTCAAAACAATGGATTTCAATTGAAATAATGGATTTCACTCAATAACAGACTGGTCAGATATTAACCAAATACAGTGTTCCCTCGCTATTTCGCAGTTTGACTTACGTGCCCTCACTGTTTTGCAGGTTTTATACATACTCATAGATACGTTTTGCAGATTTTTCACTATAGCATCACGTGGTCAGTGGTGTCACTTACAAATACTGTACGTACAGTAATTCGGTGAGTTGGTGTGTAATAACAACGACAATGTACGTTACTACGTACGTAAAGTACTGTACATGTATTGTTCATATACATATACAGTGTTCCCCCGCCACTTCGCGATAAAAAAAAAAAAAAAAAAATACAGCCATATCGGCAGCCATATTACAGAAAACACATTTCATGCTGATGCATGAGAGAGGTTTCCCAGCATGCCAAACAAAGAGATGAGTTGACTCAGAGGCTTTGTACATATCCACGGGCACTCATACAAGGCGCGTGATTGGTTCCTGGTGCGAGATCAACCAATGAGAGCATGAGTGGATTTATCCTGTGAGCTGATTGGCTGCGCATCATCGCAGCCTCATCCAACATCTTCCCTTGTTGTATCTCGCCAGTCTCCCAGTCTCGTCCACGCTGTTGACTGTCTCACATACTGTATCTTAGTGTTGTGTTCGCGGTAACTTTTTTTTGTTTAAGTAGTGATTTGTTAAGCCCTTACAATGCCAACTAAGCGCTGTGCCCCTGCGAAAGCTTCCTCTAGTGAGCCCAAGAGGACGAGGAAGATGATGACCATCAATGAAAAGTGAAACTTTTGGATATGATCAAAGAGGGCAGAAGAGGGTGAGTGTTACGTATCGCATGAGAGAGAGAGAGAGAGAGAGAGAGAGAGAGAGAGAGAGAGAGAGAGAGAGAGAGAGAGAGAGAGAGAGAGAGAGAGAGAGAGAGAGAGAGAGAGAGAGAGAGAGAGAGAGAGAGAGAGAGAGAGAGAGAGAGTAAATGTATAATTACCGTATAAGGTTTTATAATAAAATAGATTTAAGTAAAGTACTGTATATGTAAAGTATAAATACTGTTTACATATTTTAAACATTCTGGTATCCACATACACATACACAAAAATTCCTAAGGGGGGGGGAGGCAAATCTTACTTCGCAGTTTTTCACCTTTTGCAGGGGGTTCTGGTATCCATTAACCGCGATACAGGAGGGATCACTGTATTTTTCAACTGTAACAGCAGTTTTTTTCCCCTGTATGGCTACACGGATGAATGCCCATGTGACACAATAAAGAAGCCAAAAAAGGCCCAATGATTATCTACTTTTGCATGCTGGATACCACTGTAGGAGGTAGTAAACACCTACCAAAACGAAAATTTACTCCCAGCAAGATCAAATAGCACTAGTTCAGGGAGTGCTGTGAACTTTCCATTAAAGCTAGTTGTGATCTCACTGAACGTTTCTCTTTGCGTCTCACAACTCATGATGGAAGTCACAGC
This sequence comes from Portunus trituberculatus, assembly GCF_017591435.1. Classification (NCBI taxonomy): domain Eukaryota; kingdom Metazoa; phylum Arthropoda; class Malacostraca; order Decapoda; family Portunidae; genus Portunus; species Portunus trituberculatus. Next base: position 29,366,816 of record NC_059300.1, read on the forward strand.
CTGCCCTCTAAAGACAACTCTCCTTCACACAAAACTACACGCACTTACCACACACACACCCTTCACTTAGAATAAAAATTTTAAAATGTGACTCCAAATCTAGCCTCGGATTCCCTTTCTGGGGAGGAACCAGAAATGTCCCCAGGTCAGACTACTCTCTTGGTGTCTTGACACCTCCCTCAACTTTTCTCCATTAACTTCTGCAACATTTGCAGTCTTAGATCTAATTTTCAATCTGTAAAACACCACCTCTCCTCTACTAAACTTCATCTTTTTCTCCTCAAAACACAGCTGTATGAGGCAATTGACAGTAGTCGCTTCTCTCTTTCCCCCTCCTTTCTCTATCCTCATTTTCGTTCTAAAGCAGGATGTTGTCTCTATGTATGTAATGACTTATCTTGCTCTCGTGCACACGCTCTCAAACCTTCCGAGTTTTCCACCATCTGGCTTCGACTAAATTGTCACTCTCTAACTTAATTTATGTGCTGTCTATCTCTCCCCTAACTCCTCCGACTATAGTAAATTCTTTAACTACTTAACTTCCAAAGTGGAGCACATTTTGTCCCTCTATCCTTTCACGGAGATCTCCATCCTTGGAGATTTCAATGTCCACCACCAGCTTTGGCTTTCCTCTCCCATCACTGACCATCTTGGTGAACTAGCTTTCAACTTTGCTATCCTTCATGACCTAGAGCAACTGGTGCAACACCCTTCTTGTCTTAAAGACACGCCCAACATTCTTGATCTCTTCCTTAACTCTAGTCCTTCTCCTTATGCTGTTATCCTATCTTCTCCATTGGGCTTCCCTGATTAGAAGTCAACCATTTTAGGAACAGGTTGAATGTAGGCAAACTTCCAGCAAGAAGGAAAGCTAGAAGTCAAAAAACATAGTTGAAAGAGTTTGACCAAGCAAGGTGCAAGCACGGGAAGCACAGTTTTTGAGAACAATATGAGGGACCCCATCAGGTCCATAAGCCTTCCAAGGGATTTTAAGCCAGTGAGGGCATGGAAAAGATCATTACAAAGAACTTTGATTGAAGACATAAAATGGTTAGAGGAAGGAGGAGAGGGAGGGACAAGCCCAGAATCATCCTTTTATCAAAGGTTTGAGAGAAGAATTAAGTTTCAGAGACAGATGAACTGGCAGTGGATGAAATAAAGGAGGAAAAGATGTAGAAGTAAAGTTATTGGAGATTCTTTTTGGCCAGATGCCAGAAGTCACGAGGGGAGTTAACCCCCTCAGTACCGTCCTGTACATCCGTACGTGATGGGGAGGCATGGTACTACATACCATCACGTACACTGGTACAGGATACATTCGGAATAAAACTTTAAAACGGTTTGGCTGCCTTGTTTGGCATTAGCAACTAGGATGGTCTAGGCTCCGCCTACTCTGTGACAGCAGCAAATCAGTGAGTGATACATCACGACACGTCACGATGGGGTGGCGTGAACCAAGAGTGACGTAACATAGTTCCGGTTTGTCTGAGTAGGATTATCGTGCTCTGTGCTCCTGCTTCCACGCCATTTTTGTCCAAGGAACTGTGCTGCCTTCTCTGATAATGGAGGTGGATAGTGACTGTAGCTCTGGCTCTGAGTACTTGCCTGCTGACTCAGATGATGAGTTTAGTGATGATGATGACTATAGTGATGAAAGTGACTTAGAGGAACTGAGTGATAGTGAGTTACTGGAGGAGAATGAGGCGGTGGTTGACTCTGGGTGGACGTTCCTGGCTGACATATTCAATGACGTTCGCCCTCACGCCATCCCTGAGTTCAGTGACCTTGACTGGGGGATAAAAGTTTTTGTGTGCACGTGAGGCGCTTTGTTACTTTTTTGATAATCACCCAAGTCATGTCACAGTGACCTGTGACCTGACAGCTTATACCTGACCTCTACTCTACAGCACTGTGGTGCAGTCTTTTTGAGAGAGGGAACACCTCATACTATAGAGTTTTTTCATAATTATTATTATTATCATTATTATTATGATTATTATTATGTGTTATTATAGTGTATATTATGTGGAAACCATTTATATTCATATGTACAGTGCACTTATACAATAAAAATGAATGAAAGTGACAAATACGAGCAAGTTTAGTGAGCGATTATGCGGGCGGTATAGAGGCGAGTCTCACACCTAAGGCGATCGGTGCCGAAGGGGTTGAGTTTGAAAGATTTTGACATTTTCTATTTATGAAGGAGTATTTGGCAAGTTGAAGAACAGACTTGGCATGATTCAGGGCAGAAATATAAAGTGCGTGAGATTCAGGAGATGGAAGGCTCAAGAACCTTTTGTGGGCCATCTCTCTATTATGTATAGCACGAGAACAGGCTATGTTAAATCAAGGTTTAGAAGGTTTAACTTGAGAGAAAGAATGAGGAATGTACATCTCCATGCCTGACGCTATCATCTCTGTTATGCATTCAGCACACAGAGATGGGTCTCTGACATGGAAACAGTAATCATTCCAGGTAAAATCAGCATAATACCTCCTCAGGTCCCCCAACTGACTGAGGCAAAATGCCAGAGGCAGCTCTGCTTTGGGGGATCTTGAGGGATTGTAGAAATAGGACAAAATACAGAAATGAGATTGTGATCGGAGGAGCCCAACGGAGATGACAGGGTGACGGCATGAGCAAAAGGATTAGAGGTGAGGAAGAGATCAAGAATGTTGGGCATGTCTCCAAGACGGTCAGGAATACACGTAGGGTGTTGCAACAGTTGCTCTAGGTCATGGAGTGCAAAGTTAAAGGCTAGTTTACCAGGATGATCAGTGAAGGGAGAGGAAAGCCAAAGCTGGTGGTGAACATTGAAATCTCCAAAAATGGAAATCTCTGCAAAAGGGTAGAGGGACAGAATGTGCTCCACTTTGGAAGTTAAATAGTCAAAGAATTTAGAATAATCAGAGGAGTTAGGGGAGAGATAGACAGCACAGATAAATTTAGTTAGAGCGTGACTATTTGAGTCAAAGCCAGATGGTGGAAAACTCAGAAGATTTGAGAGCGTCGGCACGAGAGCGTTAAGTCGTTGCGCACATAGACACAACATCCAGCTTTGGAACGAAAATGAGAATAGAGGAAGCAGGAGGGAACACAGAAGGGGCTACTGTCAGTTGCCTCAGACAGCTGTGTTTCGGTGAGGAAAAGAAGAGGTCTAGTAGAGAAGAGGTGGTTTCTACAGATTGAAAATTAGATCTAAAACTGCAAATGTTACAGAAGTTAATGAAGAAAAAGGTGAGGGAGGTGTCAAGACATACTGGTTCCACACAAAAAATAAATGAAATTATTGCCAGCAGGCAATAATTGTAATAATGATGCGTCAAGTAAGTCATCGTATCATATAGCTAAATCCTAAATTCTGAAAGATCTCTTACTGTATCCGAGAAAAAAGAACACATCATTTTAGTAGAAACACAACCATGATGCAGTATGCACATTCTCAGATATATCATGAGCTCTAAGAGGACACAAAAATACGCGTCCTCATGTTGACAAGTTAAACAACAAAAGATCTGCTGCCTCCACAACCACATTTTCAGAAAACAATGTCAATGAGGATAATCACCCTGTGTTCAATTTATCAGTTATCAGGCAATCTATTCACTGCTTTAACAATTATATATTGGTTATTGCTGATAAGATTCTCACTATTTTTTTATCAGCTGTCACAATAAATTCTTTGATAATCACGCTCAACTATAACAAGCATACTCGTATATTACCATTTATTTTATAAAGTATTCAAAAGTTTTGCTTCTTTTCAGACTCACTATGCATAGATGAAAAATAATACAACTAAGAGAAATGAGTTAAGTAGCCATGATCAAGGTAGATGAATTAATGTCAACTTCAAATGTGCTGAGATATGATCAATGAAAAGCTCATGCTGGAGAAAACAAAAGGCTCTCACTCTTCCTTACTTGAATGCTCTCCTTCATCTGAGCAAGCACCTCTGGATCACTTTCACGGTATTTTTGGATCTCTATTTGTAGCTTATTCTGTGTCTCCTGCAATTCCTTCAGTGATGCCAGTGCTTCAGTGCGGGCCTCATCCTCCTCACGCCCAACCTTCAAGAAAACATTAGCTGCTAGAGTTGAACATGGTTGTGAAAAAGAAAACCTAAATGAAATATATATAGATTACAAGATACAAGGCATGTCATTTATCTTTGTAATACCTCTATTCAAAAAGACTCAATCATATATGCTTTTTCCCACTTTATCATAAGCTATACCATTTACAGGAAACTACTCCATTTATCACTTTAACATATGTAAGTAACACCACAAGTGAGCCAGCAAGTCCATAACATAAAAGAATAAATGATGTCAAGTACTTGACTTCCAGACATAAGATTTTTCTTATCTTTTCTAGTCATAGACAAAATTTCTTAATAGTACTACTTTCTTTGATAAGCACGAATTTCTTACTATAAAAAATCTAATTAATGCAAAATGTTTGGAATTAAATATACTACATACATACATAAGAAACAGGTGGCTGGCCAGACACATTATTTAATTTATTATTTACTTATTATCTTTTTATGTAAAAAGGACAACTGGCCAAGGGCAACAAAATAAAATGATAGAAAAAAAAACCACTGAGGCGCTGATCCCTTAAGAGTGAAAAAGAGAGGGGACTTTGGCTGGTATAGGAGTCATTATGTTTATATTTTTTATTCTATCTTTTTTATTTATTTTTTTTTTTAATTCCAAATCTTAAATGAAGAATGTATGGGTAGCTAGGTGCATGTAGTTTTGTGTTAAGGAAGAGAGTTGTCTTTAGAGGGCAGGCTGTGACTGCCCCCTTGTGTTTTGAGACACAAAGGGAAACATTCAGTGAGGTCACAGCAGGCTTTAATGATAAGTTTACAGCACCCCCTGAACCAGTGCTATTAGACCTCACTGGGAGTAATTATTGTTTCGGCAGGTGTCTACTGCCTTCTCCAAAAACTCGTAACTAGCATTACCTTTGCTTGTTCCACCTTGCTCACAGAAATCTTTACTTTCTTGTCCACCTCCTGCAACTTGGAGTTCATATCATTTAACTTGCGCTTTCGAGTATTTATGGCTTTACTTGGAAAAGAAAGAAAAGAAAAAAATGTTAAGTGCCTTTGAAATGCATGTTTATTGATGGAAATATCTAACACAGTTATAAAGCACAAAGCTTACATTACTCTATACAGCAATAGCATTCTCCCAGTACATTATTCTATACAAAGATAATATTCTTAATAATATAGTACAGGTTAAATGCATAACACAAAAAATACACCACTATTTATTTTACAATACCAACTACTGATAACAGTAATAGTTTACCCATTCAGTTGTAGAAAAAAGGTATAATTACCTTGGAAAGGCCCAGAAGTATACTGACGTGCCAATCTTTTCTGTGTCCACCATACCATCATCCACAAGAGACTGAACCACATCTTTTACAGCCTGAGAAATAACACCCTTCTCTTTGGGTCCTATTTTCTCCAGCTCCTGAAGACAGAGTGAGCAAGGTGAGATATCAGCTCCTACACTTTCACATGACAAGTGAAATAACTAAGTCACTGAAACAAATGGAAATCTGTAGCGTATATGGAAAAGTAGTGTATGGATGTATATGATACTATTGCATTTGAGTCTCAGGGTTCACAAAGGCTATCTATACTATTTTTATCTCTAATGTCTTGCTCTTGCTGGAAGTGTTTTCAAATGGGATCCCCATACAAGAAGACCCTCCACCTCTTCCTATCCAAACATTCTCATCTTGAATATTGAAGCAGCTGGACTATATTAACACCTTTCACTCATGTATTCCTTCATCCTCTCTATCCATCTCCCGAGTGGTCTGATCTCTACTTCTTTCACACACGTGTTTCTTTTCATTCATTCTACTACATGTGAATCTATCAACACAAGACTGTAAGTGCCAACATAAGACTGTGTACTATCCCACTGGCCTAAAATTTTGAGTCCTTTTGTTCTTTCATATGCTGGTGCTAATTTCAAAGTTTATGTTGGATTAATGAAGGAAAACTGAAATACCCATGTCATATCAAGTATAATGGAATTCTAACAAAATATGTCACAAAGAAAAGTTGATAGTATGTGCATACCTTCAATTGGAAGAAATCTTTCTTTTCATAGAATAGTTCCATCATCTTCTGCCTCTTTTCTTCATGACTGAGTCCTTTCCGGCGAGACATGTTTTCCTCTTTCCTTAAAGTTACTTTCTCTCACAGAAGTTTCTTCCAGTATCTAATGGATAAATATAAGTGTGCTGTTATAGAATATAGCACATTCCAACACACCATAGTGTGGACATTTCCCCTTATCTACTCAAGTTTACTTTTCATCAGCTTTCATTATGTTAAGTTCTACAAACTTTAAGTTCACTAACACTAAAACTCAAGCACATTTGTTTCTGTGTTATTTCTCTTTATCTTCTACAGTCTTCTTCCTAGCTCAGTACTGAACTCTTCCTTCCTTTTTTTTTATTTACTCCTTCCTTTTCTTTCTTTAAATTACATTGATACATTTTTTTTTAAACACATATGAAGAGAAAAGAAGAGGTCCTAAGAAGAGTTTTGAGGGACTCCACTCAAAAACAACTCAGCTGACTGAACTGCATGTTGACCAGCACTTTCTTGTTAAGTTCACCAAAAATTTGTTTGAATCTATGCAAGAAAGATCTAATAGTACATTGTGTTAAAGACCTTAAAGAAACCAAAGAAATAAAGTATGATAATTAAATAACAACCCACTATAACCTGTAATCACTTGATCTATGGGGCCTGAATCCAAACTGGTCACCATGAATACAAAAAAGCTAACTCAGCAAGGATGCAATCTATTGTTTTGACATCCAGACATCAGGTATGTTCATCAGACTAGATTGCAGCAAAAGCCTTATCTTTCTTTCTCTTTATTGATGGCTATCTTTTTTTCACTAAGTGTGAGAGAAGCAGGAGTATCATCTAATTCAAACTTTTTTTCAATGAAAAGGTAAATTTCATCTGGATCCATTACAGAACATGGCTCAAACTTAAGAGATTACCACACTGACAGTGTTCAAGTTTAATGGCCATTCCATGTGAGACCATCAGTGTCTTAAGGAGGGTTCATACATGTCAATATGCAACTGAAATTACAAGTTGCTAGAAGTATCGACTGAGCTCTTCTATGTGAGTATTGAGCCCTTCTAGTCGGAACATGTTTACACATAGCGACTGGAAAGTATCGGCTGGTTGGCAGGAAGTGAATGTAAACAAACAGCTACCCAACAAGATGTGTTCCTCTGGTGACGATGACAACTGCTATCAAATTAAATCATCACAAGTATTCAATCTTCACCTCCAACAACAACCTGCATAGAGGGAAGCAGTCAACGGAGAGTGGCAGCTATCTCATTGAACGCCTATTTCCTAAGCTTTTCTACTGTAGAATTCAATTTTAAAGGTCACAGATGTGCTCTTTTTCCCTCACCAACTCAAAATATCTTCTCTGCATCGACACCACATTTTCAAACCTTTTTTCATGACATCATAACGTAAACAAAGTTGCAAATAGACTGAACAAGACCAACATGTTGGTCTTGTTTTGCAACTGGTTTTTCCAGTTGCTAGGCATCAATGTTTAGTTGGAAACTCTACCAACTTGCTATTTCAGTCACATATTAACAAAAGTGAACCTGCTTTTAGTGGATGGCAATGATATCATCCTTTGCTTGTAGCATCAGAACATCTGATGATCTGCTATTGTCTTTGCTTATCAATTTTTTTTCCATTTAAATGTTTTTGAAGCACTCTATCAGTTTAAGGAACCCAATAATAAGGAACTTCCTGTCTGTGTTTCTGGTATTCTGGAAAAGTAACTTCTCTGTTAATATAAAAAAAAAAAAAAATGTATCTAATGGTTCTTTCTTAATCAAATACCAAGAAACATCTCTCAGATCACTAGCCTGCTTAGTTGTTTTAGATTATATCTCCTTGACTTCACCCTTTTCTTCCCCGTTTCACTTCCCTCATCTTTTCATGACCCAGTCTTGAAGATAAGCTCAAGATTGTGAACAGAGAAGTCTGGATATTCCATAAAGGTGGCAACCAGTCCAACACCTTGGAGAAGCTGAGGCTGAGACAAGGACAACAAATATTCTGTTATGTATATACCCATATGGTATGTGGACAAGTGTGTGAAGAAAAGTGGTGTTGTGGTATGCAAGCACTAGTCATATACCTACATTGCCTACATTCAGCCTGTTCCTAAAAAGGGTGACATTTCTAATCCCTCAAACTACCGTCCTATGCCTTTAATCTCTTGCTTGTCTAAAGTTTTTTAATCTATCCTCAATAGGAAGGTTCTTAAACATCTGTCACTTCACAATCTTCTATCTGATCGTCAGTATGGCTTCCATCAAGGTCACTCTACTGGTGATCTTCTGGCTTTCCTTACTGAGTCTTGGTCATCCTTTTTTAGAGATTTCGGTGAAACTTTTGCCGTCACGTTAGACATATCAAAAGCTTTTGATAGAGTCTGACAAAGCTTTGATTTCAAAACTGCCCTCCTATAGTTTCTATCCTTCTCTCTGCAACTTTATCTCAAGTTTCCTTTCCGACCATTCTATTGCTACTGTAGTTGACAGCCACTGTTCTCCTAAATGTATTAATAGTGGTGTTCCTCAAGATTCTATACTGTCACCCACAGATCTTTCTATTATTCATTAATGATCTTAACCAAACTTCTTACCCTATATACTTCTACACTGATGATACCACTCTATATCTTTCCACGCCCTTTCAGAGACGACCAACCGTTCAGGAAGTCAACAGATCATGCAGCGATGCCACAGAATGCCTGACTTCTGATCTTTCTAAGATTTCCAGTTGGGGCAGAGAAAATCTAGTAGTTTTCAATGCCTCAAAAACTCAATTCCTCCATCTATCAACTCGACACAACCTTCCAGACAACTATCCCCTCTTCTTCTATGACAGTCAACTGTCTCCCTCTTCTACACTGAATATCCTCAGCCTGTCCTTTACTCATAATCGTAACTGGAAACTTCACATCTCATCTCTTGCTAAAACAGCAATGAAGTTAGGCTTTCTGCGGCATCTCCACTAACTCTGTACAAGGGCCTTATCCACCCCTGTATGGAGTACTTTTCGCATGTTTGGGGGCAGGGGTTCCACTCACAGTTTTATTAGATAGAGTGGAATCAAAAGCTTTTCGTCTGATCAACTCCATTCCTCTGAATGACTGTCTTCAGCCTCTTTCTCACCACCAAAATGTTGCATCTCTTTCCATCTTTTATCACTATTTTCATGCTAACTGTTCTACTGATCTTCCTAACTGCATGCCACTCCTCCTGTTGTGGCCTTGCTGGACAAGGCTTTCTTCTTTCTCTCATCCCTTTTCTGTCCATCACTCTAATGCAAGAGTTAACCAGTACCCTTAATCATTACGACTGTGTTGTTTGGGTTTTGGATTTAGGTTTGTGTGTGTGTGTTTGGAGGCGAGGTGGTGAGGTAGCTGCACAGGACTAGTCAGTGAGGACAGGAGCCTTGAAGTCCTCGCACTACCTCCTCACTTCTTGCCCCTACAAGCTGTACCTGTGCCAACTTGTACGTAAATTAAACACAAAGAAGGAAGAATAGCGTTTTCCTGTGACTGAGGAACTTGGAAGGAAAAGGAGTGGCCCGCCTATACACACACACACCGAGTCCAGTCTCACTCAGGGAAGTGGGTCCATGTTGTGCAGCCTTGGGAAGGCCGACAGCACAACAATAACCTCCACTGGTAGACTCTGGAACTCCCTACCTGCCTCTGTATTTCCATCTTCCTACAACTTGACTTCTTTTAAGAGGGAGGTATCAAGACATTTGCTCCCTAATTCTGGCTAACCCTTTACCTATCTTCTAGAGACCCAGCATTCAAGTGGGCCTTTATATATATATATATATATATATATATATATATATATTGTTGCCCTCGGCTGGCCCTCTCCTACATTAAAAGAAAAAAAAAAATAGCGCCCAAGTGTTCCTATGGTTTGGTGAATGAAAATTTTATCTAGCTAATGCCTGGTGTATGGTCTCTCTTCTTTCCCGTATGTGTTACAGTCACAGCTATGACAACCCCGTCTAGGAAAATAGGCTGCAGGGGTCCAGTGAAACCCTTCCCCTAACTTCCATGTGGCGCGTCGGTTGGGAAGGTAGATGTCAGCAAGAATCCTTCCTCTCTATTCCAAGAGCGAGGAGAAACTGGGTGTTCATAACAATATTATACTAACGTGTCATAACGCCACAGTTTACGGATTAGCAATATAATTAACAAAATACAATAAATACGGTAATACAGCAGACACACGGCAAAGGTCAAGACGAGGGAGGAGTGGAGGGCCTCAACAAGTGGCTCAAGTTCTTAGAATCTTTCTCTGAGCGCTCGTGATATGCATATGTATGTGTGCCATAGGGGGAGGAATGGTGGTGGTTGTCTCACGATGCACACTGGTGATTGATCCCGTCGTCAAACAGTAAATTATTACGAATCATGGCTTAAAAACAATGATACAAACACGCCCAGCCTTCACTGAACTAACCAATATTTGCCTCAACATAATACAGATTTATAGCTTACCGCGGACGGGCCACTATCACACAAGTGACTACGAACTGTTCTGCTCATTTGATACAAGAGCGAATATAGACAACTTACTCACCACGCGGATCGCAGCACCGTCAGACAGCTCCACTGTCACGCTGCTGAGTGCCGTCTGATGACCGATTGGCTGCAATGTTTTGTTTTTGGCGGTAACTTTCTGCGCATGAGCATCACAAGGCGCAAGATATTTCTCAGGTTACAGGGAACAAAACATACGAATATATTGAGCCTGATTATAATAATAATAATAATAATAATAATAACAACAACAATTATTATTATTATTATTATTATTATTATAATCATTATTGTCTTTTATGGCACTACCATAATATAGACATCCCGTCACTGGGTTCTCAGTTGGTACTGTTTGTAGGATGCCAGCAGTCAGGGCCGTTTCTAGCTATAGGCGGACAAGGCGATTGCTTAGGGCCCCCAAGCCACCAGGGGGCCCCCTGGGTAGCTTGGAAAATTTTAATTTCCTAAGTCACCCAGGGGCTCCGACGAAAAATTGAAATCTAGGTCCCCCCCAAACATCATCTTGCCTAGGGCCCCCACAAAAGCTAAAAACGGCCCTGCCAGCAGTCGCCAGATCTTAACCAGATATACTGTTGCCAATCTAGCGAAAGAACTCTTCCCTCCCCCACCCAACCCAACCAATCTCTCTCTCTCTCTCTCTCTCTCTCTCTCTCTCTCTAAATTTAGCCTAACGTGACTTTATAACCTGCCTACCTAACGTAACGTAGTTAAGGCGACATGCACCACTGATACGTCTTCCTCAGAACCCTTCTGACCAACAGCTTGGTTAGGTTAGGTTAGCTAGGTTAGATTATAAAAGCGAGAGGTGGGGGAGAGTTCTATTGCTTTATTGGCAACAGTGTATATCTGGCTAATATCTGGCGACTGCTGGAATTCTACAAACCGCGCCAGCTGACGGCCAGTGACAGGACCCGGCCCCTTTCTCTTAGGTAGTGCCTATTAATAACAATAATGATAATAATGATAATAATAATAATAATAATAATAATAATAATAATAATAATAATAATAATAATAATACGTAGTAATAGTAGTAGTAGTAGTAGTAGTAGTAGTAGTAGTAGTAATAGTAGTAGTAGTAGTAATAGTAGTAGTTAGCAGTATTATTATTATTATTGCTACGACCCTCCTTCAACTTTTTCTTCAGGGAGGGGACGCCTCACAATCTTCTCGGGATTCGGGGCGTGTGTGTCGGGGGAGAAGGACTTTACCTGGGTGGCGCGGCGCGGCTAGGGTGGAGCGGCGGGCAAATCGCTCTCTCAGGTCTGGCTGTCTGCTGCTATAGCACCCACTCTCACTCAGCTCAGTCACACAGAGTGGGGAGAAGGAAACACTTCTTCCTTATTTCTCTATATTACAGCAACTATACACGAGTCACCGGGAACAGGTGGCGGCGGCACACAGGACGGGGCACGGGGCGGCAACAAAATACGGGTAACACTTTGTTAGTTCGTCAGGCACTTCCCTGTCTCTCGTTCACTCTCTGACTGCTCCCCAGAGTACGACTTGTTCCTTCGAGGTCTCTTGCTACACTCCTGTCCTCTGTCCTCGTCGGTGCCACACAGTGCCCCACAAACCACGCCTCCTGTGCCGTCGCACCTGCCAGGCAATGTCCTTACGAGTCTATTTCAGCTTATTAGGTCACGCTATCTACCTTAACCGCTAATTACCAATATATCCCTGATAATGCTGGCTACAAACAATTCACACATGCATGCCTTTATTTACACGGTACCGTATGACAATTATCCCAGGGCTGGCCAGTGCCCTCACCCATACACACACACACACTCCTATCTCCCCGTGACCTCCGGGGTCACATCTCCTCCGTCATGGAAGCCTAGCTCGGCGTCCCTTCCATTAAGGTGTGACAGTTTCATAAACACGAGCAACCAACACCTCGCTCACCCTTTAGCTAAAGTCTGCACATATGTACTCATATGTACTATCCATATGTACTCTCTTATGACGCTGCTCTACACTCACACAGGCACACGTACATATCTGGGAGGCTGCTGCAATACACCTTCGCAACATTATTATTATTATTATTATTATTATTATTATTATTATTATTATTATCATTATTATTATTATCAAATAAGTTTATTTGCCTTTATCTCTATTGTCTAGGTGCTACCTCGGTCTCTCTCTCTCTCTCTCTCTCTCTCTCTCACGCGCCGCATTCTGCCACGATGGTGGTAGATTGCGGGGCATCGATTCTAACCCAACTAATGATATCTAGCAGCTATATGGCCTTTGTTGCCTAGCAGCAGGACAAATTACTTCATTGGAGGGGGGCTCCCTTGTGATGACTTAATTTGAGGATTATTTAATCTCTCTCTCTCTCTCTCTCTCTCTCTCTCTCTCTCTCTCTCTATATATATATATATATATATATATATATATATATATATATATATATATATATATATATATATATATATATATATATATATATATATATATATATATATATATATATATATATATTCATTTCACGGATAGTTTTTATTTTTTTCTGTTATGGGAGGCATTATCATCTCCCTCATCTCCCATCCTAAAGTTTTTTTCCCCATATGACGTACCTGTGTGAGGATATCTGCTTATCATCTCAAAGTATCCTAAAGTATCCTAACTTGCCTTAATTTAACCAAATCTAACCCTAGACTCCAGTCGGAGTATCAAGAGTTAACCAGCACTGTCAATCATTCATACCTTTCTCTGGTACCTACACTCTGGATCCTCCCTATCTGTTTCTGTATTTTCTTCTTCCTACGACTTGACTTCTTTTAAGAGGGAGGTATCAAGATATTTGTTCCTTATTTTTGACTAACCATGAAGCACTCATGTGGGCCTGGTTTTTTTTTTTTTTTCATTTGGCTGGCTTCTTTCCTGCATTAGAAAAAAAAAATGTAGACATCATACAGTGTAGATATATAACAGACATCATGTAGGCATCGTGTGGTGTAAGTAGACATCGTGTAGACATCGTGTGATCTAGACATCATGATTATAGACATCGTGCAGACATTGCGGGAGGACCAAAGGATGCCAGTGATTCTGTGGCTATACCAAGGGGTGACCAAAGGATGCCAGTGCTCGTGTGGTTACCGAGATGGGGGTGCAAATGATGTCAGTGATTTTGTGGCTATCAAAGGGGAAGGACCAAAGCACAGAGTAGAGAAGAGATGTGTTCGTGTGGTTACCAAGAGGGTACCAAAGATTGCCAGTAGCTATTCGTGTGACTACCAATGGTGGGAACCAAAAGGGGTAGAAATCGTGTGGGCATCGCTTAGTCATCGTGTAAGCATCTTACGTGGCTACCAAGGGATAGATCCAAAGAATGCCAGTGATTCTGTGGCTATAAAGGGGGAACCATGCAAAGGATGCCAGTAGATCGTATGGCTACTAAGGGAGGGGGGGGGGACCAAAGGATGCCAGTTATTCTGTGGTTACCATGGGGCGACCATAGGATGCCAGTGTTCGTGTAGACATCGTGTACACATCGTATAGCTTTCGTGTTGACCGCGTAGACATCGTGTATAGACATCATGTACACATAATTTTGTATCAGCTAGTCATCCCAGCTAGCACACTAGCTACGTTAATACAACGTTGTAATTTGGTCGAATTTAGGTTATGTTTCGTTTCGGCGTCATAATAATGTTATGAGAATGTAAAATATTGACGTAAATTACAATTTAATATCGCAACGTTATATTTTCACGTTTATTAACGTAAATATGACGTAATATGATGACGTAAACTATCACTCTTTAGCAAAGTTACATTTAACATTCTCGCAACGTAAGTATGGCGTAATGTAATGACAAACTACTACTTCCTTTCAATTTGATATTTTCATGTTGTATCAACGTACGTAAATACGACATAATATAATGACTTTAAATACTACCTATATCAATGTTGTATTTTTACGTTGTATCAACGTAATGGTAATTATTATTACGGTGATACAATATAAAAAGTTTAAGTTTAGAGTGGCCAATCGCAGGCGCAACGGGATCATGGCTGCCAGCATTTAGCCACCCTCGGCCCTCTCTTAAGCCGATGGGGGGTCACCGGTCATGATTTGCTGGGAAAATAATATAATGAAAAAATAATCTACTACTTACTTTCAACGTTATATTTTCATGTTGTATCAAGGTAAACATGACGTGATAAAATTAGGGAAACAACTTAATATCAACGTTGTATTTTTACGTTGTATCAACATATGAAGCTGACGTACGTAATATAATGACGTAAACTGCTATTCAATATCAATTTTGCATTTTTACGTTGTATTAACACAAACTGCAACTTAGTATCAACGTTATACTTTTACGTTGTATCAATGTGATAATGACGAAATACGTAAACTACTACTTAATATCAACTTTGTATTTTTACGTTATATAATCGTAAACAAGATGCAATATAATGACGTAAACTGCAATTAACTTAATACCAATGTTGTATTTCTACGCTGTATCAACGTAATAATGACGTAACATAAATTACGTAAATTACTACATATCTGTTGTAGTTTTACGTTGCATCAACGTTATGATGACATAATTAATACAAAGACAAACTGCTAATATCAGCGTTGTATTCTTACATTATATCAATGTAAACATGAAATAACATAATGGCATAAACGAATTCATATCAAAGTTGTATTTATACGTTATATCAACGTAATGGTCATGTAATATAATGATCAATGTAAATTGTTTCTTTATACCAATCCATCATCTGTCACAATTCACTATCTTCTATCGCCAGTATATGGATGGCTTACGTCAAAGGCTGTTCTACTGATGATGATCTGGCTTTCTTTACGGACTCTTGGTCATCCTCTTTTATAGGTTTCTGTGAAACTTTTGCTGTTGAGCTAGACATATAAAAAACTTTTGATAATCTGGCAGAAAGATCTGACTGGTCTCAAAACTATACCCTCCTACAGTTTCTATCCTTCTTTCTGCAACTTATTCGTGAATTTCCTCTCCGACCGTTCTATTGCTGCTGTGGTAGACGGCCATATGTACAGTTCTTCTAAATCTATTAACAATGGTCAGGATTCTGCCCTGTCACCCACTCTCTATTATTCATTAATGATCTTAATGAATAATAGAGAGTGCATGGGTGACACGACAGAATCTTGAGAAACACCACGGTTGGAAACGCCACGGCTAAGGAAAAGAACAGTGGCCATCTATCACAGCAGCAATATGAGTAGAATGATCAGAAAAGAAACTTGCGAAAAGTTGCAGAAAGAAGGATAGAAACCGTATGAGGGCAGTTTTGAAATCAAAGCTTTGTACCAGACTCTATAAAAGCTTTTGATATGTCTAATGCAACAGCAAAAAAATTCACCAAAATCTCTAAAAGAGGATGATCAAGACTCAGTAAGGAAAGCCAGAAGATCAGCAGTGGAGCGGCATTGATGGAAGCCATACTGACGATCAGATAGGATCGAGATTGTGAAGTGACAGATGTTTGGGAATTTTCATATTGATATTAAAAAAAAAAAAAAAACTAGACAAGTAAGAGATTAAAGCTATAGGACCATAGTTTGAGGGATTAAAACGTTTACAATTGCGTCATGTTTATGTTAATACAGTGTCCGTTTAAGTACAATTATTAACGTTGCTATTGAGTAGTAGTAGCTTATGCCATTTTATTATATAACATCTATATTCATTGAAACTGAACATATAACTTGCAATGATATTAGGTGGTAGTTTATGTCATTGTATTACGTCATCATGACGTTGATACAACGTGAAAATAGTGTTGATATTAAGTAGCATCCAGTTTGTGTCTTCATATTATGTCATGTTTACGTTAATACAACGTAAAAATACAACGTTGATATTTAGTAATAGCTGACGTCATTTAATTATGTCATGCTTATGTTGATGCTACTTAAAATTACAATGTTGATATCAAGCAACAGTTTACTTCATTATTTTACATAATATTTATCTTGATACGAGGGGTGATCAAAAAGTAATGACAGTGAGACCATATATTTTCACGGTACAGAGGTAAATCCAAATAATAGCCTACATTCCTTCAAAGTACTCCCTTCTGCCTGTATGCAGCGTTCCATCCTCCTTCACCACTTCATGAAGCAATCATGGTACTCAGAAGCCGATATACCTCGTAACTCTGAATTGACTGCTCGTGCAAGATCTTGTATGTGATGAAACAGCTTCCCTGCGATTGCACCCTTGATTTTTTTAAAAAACCCAAAATCACAGGAAGCAAGGTCCGGCGAGTAGGGTGGGTGGGGGAAAAGTGTGATCCCCTGCTGCTCCAGGAACTGCACAGTGAGGCGAGCTTTGTGGGGTGCATCATTGTCGTGGTGCAGCAAAAGGTGCGATCGGCGACGGATTGGTGCAGACTTGGCCTGATGTTCCAGGACTTGAGGAAGGACGTGGTCAGTGTAGTACTGGGCTGTGATAGTTGAGTGTTGAGGCATTACATCCACACAAATTGGTCTTTGAGAATTCCGTGGCTCCGTGCTGTACTGAGGCAAGCGACATTTCTGCGAAAATTGAGTACATTTACATTCATTCGATAGCTGGGAGGGAGGGGAGCAATAGGGCAGCAAGTATTGCCTGTTGTGATGTGTTTGAGCTTGTTGCTGTTTGTCTGGGTTACATTTTCTCGCTGTTCTGTGCGATTGCGTCATTGTTGGTTTATGCCTCTAACTGGATACATGGATTTTTCGAAAGAAGGTTGCACTTTCACAAGGTGGAAACTCGGGAAAAAAGTAACGGAGATCAGAGGGGAATTATTGTAAGTTTTTCCCGAGTCTATTCCATCACTGGAAGCTGTTTCCCGCTTGATTCGAGCTTTCACAGCCGGAAAAATTCTGCTAGAAGATGATCATCGTCCTGGCTGCCCTCCACATCCGTGACCAAAGCAACAACGGTCCGTACACGTTCCATCATTGATGAAGATCCAACTGTTACTCTTCGATTCTTATCCTTGGAGCTTGGTGTCAGTTATGGGAGTGCACATGACATCGTGCATGAACACGAGGGCTGAGGAAGAAATGTGTTCGATGGATACCTCATTTGCTTACAGAAGAGCAGAAGAGCGAACGGGTACGGATTTGTCGTCTATGGCTGGCTGAATTCGAGCCAAATGGTCCAAAACGGTTTTCAGATGTTGCTACTGGAGATGAGTGTTGGATTTCCTTCTTCACCACCAGAGACAAGCAGTCTAGCTTGGTGTGGCTGAGTGATGAAGAGCCTCGATCTCAGATTTTGAAGGAAAGATTTCGCAGCAGGAAGTGCCTTTTCACCATCTTATGGGATGTTCGAGGTTTTGGACATAAAAGTTATTTTTTAGAAATAGATTATAGTCCTGTCACCAAGAGCCAACAGTAAAATTAGTACATAGAGTCTACCACGTGAGTTTTACATTTGAATAACTCCTGTTGTCTGTGAGGCAAAAGTCATTCCATATTGCTGTGTCATAGATGTTAAATTTACCTTACCACTGAGATCACATACATTACTGGTACCACACTATAGTAATTTCTTCTTTAATTTTTTACAAGAACATTTCAATTTTCTTTATTTTCTACAAGATACATAGTTAATTTTTACATAACTTTCCCCTCAATGTACGGTACTTGTTATTCAGCCAGATTTTGCCAGAGGAGAGAAGGATGGTAAAGAGCCTTGCTTATTTTCTATTCTGTCTTCCCACATAAAATTTACAAGCACCAATATCTATTCCAGCATAAATTACCAGCAGGTTCTTTGGTACAAGTTTTTCCTGTGTCCCTTTGTGTATAGTGTACACCCTCAGCAGGCCTCAGGATGGATCATAGCACACAGGAGCCTCACCTGCACTAGGCAGCACCAACTGGATGAGGAAGGTCATGGTGGAAAGAAGTATGTTAGATCTATAGTGAGTTTACTATCTACGAAAAAATTACACATTCCTTGTTTCCTCTAATTTTAATTTACAATTACATGGCTAAGCAAAATATAAGATCATATGGTATATATATATATATATATATATATATATATATATATATATATATATATATATATATATATATATATATATATATATATATATATATATATATATATATATATATATATATATATATATATATATATATATATATATATATATATATATATATATATATATATATATATATATATATATATATATATATATATATATATATATATATATATATATATATATAAAACTATAATTTACAAGAAAATAAAATATGCCTTTTCAAGAATCTTTAAAGCGTTTTATTCCCTGTTCATGTTAATTTGTTTCAGACTCAAGAGAATTGATGACAACTGCTCTCTGCACTGTAGGTGAGGTGCAGCACAACCCTCATTCAAGCTGCTTCAAGTGATTACACAATTGTATAATGAACAACCTGTCTACAGTAACCTTAAGTCATTTAATATAATGTGGCACTCCAGTATTCACATATGAACCATTCACTTACCTATGTACATTAAATTCCCTGAATAGCCAAAACGAACATCCAGCACTGAACCCTGCCAACCCCTGTACAGCAACATTGCTGGAGGATGGCCACCACACCCTGCCCACAATACTGTACAACAGTTCTCCTCTAAGTACAAGCCACCAAACTGATTATAAGTACACAATGATCAATCTTGGCTCATAAATGAAATAGGAATGTGTCATTCCTGTCTATCACTATATGATGTTATGCATTGAATGAAAAGAGTTTTTCTTATTTCAATTTCATCTAAAGATCAACAACCAATATCAACTGCATTCTGTAGGTAATGGATTTCTTACCAAAGGATGCTTGGCATTGTTGACAGAAAGTAAATTTCTCTATTTGAAACTAAATGCATCCCTATCTTAACATACAGAGATACACAACAGTCTCACTTGCCTTCATACTTTTATTTCCCCAAGATACAAGATTCTTACTGTGAGTGCATTCAGTGTGACTGTCCTAACAAATGGCACTCATGTGTCACACCTGTAGCTGGCTCTCACATCACAATTTTGTAAACTTTATTGAGTATGAATTTAGAAAATTAGTCTCTTCAGCAAGTCCATAATAAAATTACAGCAACCAGACACCACAGCACACATTATAACGAGCAAATAAACAGAGCAGAGAATTCCATCACTCATTCCTGTCTCTTCCTGTCTTGTGCTAATCACTGGGGAATATTTGTATGATTCACAAGAAAATGTAATGTTACTGCTGTTGCATCACATTGATGGTTGCATATCATAGATATGTACAGTAAAGTATTAGGTCATTTACTTGTAACGTAAATCAATAATAATATCTCATTTATTAGTTGTGAAAGTTATGTATCAGCATTCTGAGAACATTCATACAACTGTATGTTTTACAAAAATATGTGTCATTACAAGCACTAAGAATAATGGGTTGCTGTTGTGGACCATTCACACCAAACTAAAGTTTGATGTTTCACATGAAGCTTACGATAAATGCTGACAGACTTGTAAGAGAAAAGTGCAGAATGACATTAAACATGTGACTTGTTCTTTACTTCATAGAATTACTTGATGTAACAGCTGTCATTGTCTTCCTGTACACACAGCAGTGCAGCCATCATGGAAGTCTTCTGCTTGCCATCAATGTCAAGGACAAAATGGACACAAGGAAATATTTTCCTCCATTTTTCAGATGACTCTGTCAGTGACAGAATTAATCTACCACTCATGTATGTGACAACTCTAGTATGTAAATGATGCACCAATCTGTATGTGTGTGTGTGTGTGTGTGTGTGTGTGTGTGTGTGTGTGTGTGTGTGTGTGTGTGTGTTTCACTGTTTGATCTGTTGCAGTCTCTGACGAGACAGCCAGACGTTACCCTACGGAACGAGCTCAGAGCTCATTATTTCTGATCTTCGGATAGGCCTGAGACCAGGCACACAACACACACCGGGACAACAAGGTCACAACTCCTCGATTTACATCCCGTACCTACTCACTGCTAGGTGAACAGGGGCTACACATGAAAGGAGACACACCCAAATATCTCCATCTGGCCGGGGAATCGAACCCTGGTCCTCTGGCTTGTGAAACCAGCGCTCTAACCACTGAACTACTGGGCAGCGTGTGTGTGTGTGTGTGTGTGTGTGTGTGTGTGTGTGTGTGTGTGTGTGTGTGTGTGTGTGAGAGAGAGAGAGAGAGAGAGAGAGAGAGAGAGAGAGAGAGAGAGAGAGAGAGAGAGAGAGAGAGATTATATCAGGGATAAGATCATTGTTATGATGCAAAAGATATTTTATCAATTTATCAGTAAATTAACTTGGTGGTCACCTCTTATATAAATGTAACACTTCAGAGACATAAAATATTTTGTGCACAATAAATGATGGGTATAATACCTAAAGCTTCCCTTCATATTGATCTAATATTGTATCCCCAACTTACAGATATAGTGTCCCCTGTCTGCCAAATGACACACCTGGATCCTGCACTGGCACACCAGACTGGGCTGGATCAATGTGTCATGCTTGGCAGGCTGTGTCTTCACTCACTCTGCTTAACAGCACAAGAGAAAGAGTATTTAGTAAAGAAAGGAGATGTTGTAAAAAAATTACAGCAGGAAAACACAGCACTTGAATTGACTGTTCACAGTGAAGCTAAGGACACAGTCACAGAGGAAGTCAGAATCCAGCATCTCTGTGTGGAGTGTGGGCCAAGTGCATCATGAGTTGCTACTGCTGCAGGTGTTACTAGCTAAGGTGTTTAGGATTTCAGACTTGCAACCTTACACTGTTACAAAATCTATTATAGAATACTTACTAACAGTTAGAGTTATCAGTGGTATTGTATATTAATTAATTCAATACAGTTGCATATATAGGTTATCTATATAATAGGGATGAATATTTTGCATGTGAGAAAATGTCATAATAAGCCTCAAATTAGGAAACTGACCTATCCTGAAGTCACTCTACTCAGCACCTGGGGCTGAAAAAAGGTAAAAATGAGCACAACATCAAAGGACTCTTGCAGTGCTCACTCAGGGCTAAGCAAACAATAGTAACAATAAATCAAAGTTTATCTTTAGCAGTAGACTTCAGGTTGATGCCAAAAGTAATAAAGTTTAGTTAGACATGTTAAAAAATGGGATACAACTAATGATAATGTCTAGTGATAGTAATTGAAAAAAAGTCACATTCAGGTTTTTGGTTATTGAACATTATGATGAAGTAAGAAGGAAGAAGCCTGCACCCAAGGTTAATGGAACACCTGTGGTGCAGTGTTGGGGACCTGGTGTCAGCTGCCACACCCTTACCCAGTTTGTACAGGTGAATTAATAATATATATAAAATCTTTCACACACAAAAATTGTTATAGGCACATATCCAAACACTTTATTCAGTTAAATGTAGAAACACTGATGATATGAATACTATTACTAGGTAAATATGATATACACTTTCTTGTAGGAGGAATACAATGAGAGTGCATCATCAGGCATCAGGCGTGCTCCAGACACAGTACGTACATTTCCAACTACAAGGGGACCAGATTGGCAGGTGCAGTGACACCAACACAGCTTCCAGTTAAGACTCACCCAAACCGTGATGCTCTGTGTGCCTCAAGTGCTGGTGTGGTGTCTGTGGGCTTCCATGACAGGATCCAGTTTGGAAAGCAATCCCTATCTGTTAACTCAATGTCACCCACTTCATAAAAACACAAACCACTTTTCAAAATCTTGCTTAACATGTTTGACACCAACTGACACACTCTCCCACTGTGTTAATTCAAGATTTCAAAATAACCTTGTCCAGCTTAATGCCCCCTAACATTGACTTCTATCCTTTTCAATATTCTCTTAGCCTCTCTCTTCAAGCTGAACACTGAACCTCTCACAGCATGTCACTCACACTTGAGGACACAGCAGTGCATCATACTAACACACTCCATAGACAACAATCGCACATTTTATCTTGGTTAAGCACAACATATTGTATACAGTAAATACCTATACATTTCTCATTATCACTCAATGCCACAGTTTTATCCTTATCTAAAGACTAGATGTGTGTGTACTAAATAGTTTAGAATGTAGTCCTTTCAAGTGAAGGATGAAACTATACTTCAAGGCGGTATCATGAGACAGGAAGGTAACTGTGGTGAGATGGAATCATGTGAGGAGGTGAGTGATGGATGATCCTGATGAAATGGGAGTGAGTGAGGTGCATGTGGTTCACAGGCCAAGCTGGGTGACTGAGGAGCTGTCAGCTACAATGAGACTGGGTGAGTGTTTGAGCAGAAAAAGGGCAGAGATTAGGGGTGAGTGGAAGTCTCTCGATTAGTTTGTTTCCTGTTAGCAAGTCATGCCAAGGAGAGAAGGTATGTAATAGATTTATATATCATGACACAGACAACAGACAACCAACAAATATATGTACGGTGTTTCTCACTTGCAATGCGAAGGTGCAGTATTATGCTTGGGGGAATTCAGCAATGCTTCTTCATCTTGGGGACTTAAGACAGAATAGAGATGTTACTGTATTTACCTGGTTGTATATTACAGGCTTAGAGCTGGGCTCATAGTAACTTGTCTCCATATCTACTTTTATTATATTTTTCTTAAATGTATGCACATTTAAGGAAAAGTTGGATAAAAGTAGATTATAGAAACAGGTCACACTGTATGTGTGTGTGTGTGTGTGTGTGTGTGTGTGTGTGTGTGTGTGTGTGTGGACACCCCTCCTAAACATCAAGAGCCTGGGAATTATTAGTCACTATATCCTTCACAAAAACACAGTATCATTCACAAAACTTACTGATGTGTACTGATGGAGCACATAATGTAGCTACTTATACATAATGTACACTTTGCATAAACCAAAAATTGACTGGCATTGTCATTTCTTATCCCTTCGTTTAATAAAAACCATCTGTGATATATCAAAACTATATTTTCTTTAATTTTCTTTCTTGTGACAAAGGAAAATAAGTTAAATCATGTTCCCTGTATTCAGTAGAATAAAACAGGCCCATTCACCTTCTATACACTTTGCCTTCCTTTCTCCCCCCATCCACTCATTCTGTACATCCGCAAATTAACAGACCTGTGTTATCAAGAATCGTGAACTGTCCTATGTTGCAGGGTTCACTGAACTGATGAGCTATAAGAATGTAATGAAAAGGAATGACAGTTTGTGTATATCAATTACCTAAGTTTGGTTATCATCCTTCTGCTCCAGTGCATGATACTGTAATGTGTCTCACTGTGGGGAAGTGACAATGGCACTCAATGTGCTGTGTGTGTGTGTGTGTGTGTGTGTGTGTGTAATTTTTTTCACCTCGGTCGCCTGCTGGTCACCCAGCCAGTCTTCCCCATTACGGAGCTAGCTCAGAGCTCATAGACTGATCTTCGGGTAGGACTGAGACCACAACACACCACACACCAGGAAAGCGAGGCCACAACCCCTCAAGTTACATCCCGTACCTATTTACTGCTAGATGAACAGGGACCACACATTAAGAGGCTTGCCCATTTGCCTCGCCGCGCCGGGACTCGAACCCGGGCCTCTCGCTTGTGAGGCGAGTGTGCTAACCACTACACTACGCGTTGTGTATGTGTGTGTGTGTGTGTGTGTGTGTGTGTGTGTGTGTGTGTGTGTGTGTTTGTGTGTGAGTGTGCATGTGTGTGTGTATATTTACCTAGTTGTATTTACCTAATTGTATTTTATGGGAGGGAAGCCTATGCTCGTGTTGTCCCGTCTCTGTATCTCACTGTGTCTAATTTTTTCTTAAAGTCGTGTACAGACTTTGCACACACCACCTCTCTGTTGAGTCCATTCCATATATCTATCACTCTATGGGGGAAGTTGTTTTTCTTGAAGTCTCTTCTGTAGTTGTCTTTTCTGATTTTTAGTCCATGTCCTCTTGTGTTCCTTCTGTCACTCTTCAGCAGGTTGATCCTATCAGGAAGCTCCATATTATTCATTATTCTGTAGATGGTCAACAGGTCGCCTCTTTCTCTTCTCTGCTCCAGTGTTGGTAATTCTAGTCTCTCCAGTCTCTTTTCATACGTAAGAGCCGACAAGGTTGAGGCCAGTTTGGTGGCTGCTCTTGTATCCTTTCAATTTTCCTGATATTCTTCCTCGTGTTAGGTGACCACAGTACTGCTGCATACTCCAGCCGTGGTCTGATCAAGGATACCAATAACTTTTTCACCATATCTTCATCAATACTATATGAGAATGCCATTTTTATGTATATTGCAAACATAATTGGGGCCAACACATAGCCTTGTGGAACCCCACTTATAATTTTCTTCCAGGTGGACTCCTTATTTCTAATTGTCACTCTCATAGTTCTTCCAGTTAGGAAATCCTTCATCCATTCCAGCAATTTTCCTTTTATTCTCTCTATATCTTCCAGTTTTCTTATTAATTTTCTGTGTGGAACTTTATCAAATGCTTTCTATAAATCTAAAAATACACTGTCAACCCATCCATCTCTTTCCTGTATTATGTCTATGACTCTAGAGTAAAAGCATATAAGGTTTGTTATATATGATCTTCCTTTTGTAAAGCCCAATTGTCTTTCATTAATTATATTTTTTTCTTCCAAATGTTTGATCCATCTTTCTTTGATCACACATTCACATATTTTAGCTATTGTACTTGTTAGGGACACTGGCTTGTAATTTGTTGGGTTCTCCTTATTTCCTCCTTTATATATAAACACAATATTGGCTTTTTTTTCCAGTCTTATGGTACTTTTCCTTTTTCAATAGAACATTTTATTATATTGTATACCTTATTTGCCAGCTCTTCTCTACACTCTTTCAATATCCAATTTGCAATTCTATCTAGACCGTGTGATTTTCTTACATCTAAATTTCTTAGTTGTATCATTATTTTCTGCTCCGAAATAATGATGTCTCTCATCGCAGGAGATTTATTTCCTAGTTCTTCATAACTAATGTTTTTTTCTCCTGGAAAAACTTCTTGAAAGTGTCTGTTCATTATTTAAGCCATTTCCAATTCATCGCTGTATTAATTATTTTCATAAACTAGTTTCTCTATCTCGTGCTTGTTTTTTAACTTTCCGTTTATATATCTATAAAAGATCTTTGGCTGATCCTTGCAATTTTCAATTATGTTTTTCTCATAGTTTTTCTTTTCTTCTCTTCGTATTTTAACATAGTTATTCCTATCTCTGATGTAGTCTTGCCTCTTCCTTGGACGTTTGTCTTTTCTCCATATCTTCCACATTCTATCCCTTCTATCTCTTGCTTCTTCACATTTTCTATGAAACCATACTTCCTTATATTTGTCTTTAATTTTCAGTCTTGGTACATATCTATTCACTCCATCATTATATATTTCTTTAAATGTCATCCAGTTTTCCTCCACTCCTGCCTGGTTGTCAAATTTATTCCAGCCCGTCTTTTGGAAAAAAGTCTTTGAGTTCTCTAAAATTTTTTTTGCTATATGTCAATCTTCCTTTTCTATGTTTTTCATTCCATTCTTTCCTAATCACTTCCTTGAAGGTTATTAACATTAGTACATGATCACTTTTTGCCAAAGGTGCCTTATACTCTATTCCATCCACAATTTCAAGTTCTGTTGTAAATAATAAATCCAGTCTTGATGGGTCTTCACTGTTCCTAAATCTGGTGTTTTCTTGAATCCATTGTGTCATTGTATATTCCATAGTTAACTCCAGTAACGTGTAACCCCATGAATCCTCATTTCCCTCTGTAGTCATATCTTCCCAGTGCACTTCCTTACAGTTGAAGTCCCCCATTATTACAGTACATATTTCTTTTCTTTTCTAATATTTCAATTGGTGAGTGTTCAGTATCTTTCAAAACTTCCTCATATTCTCTTAGACTCCAAGATCTTGTCTTGGGTGGTACATAGCTGACTACATATTTTCTCTTCTCCATGTAATTTTTCTCAACTACAATTAACTGATATAATTTCTGCAGTTTTTGCCATAATTCACATTCGTTACCTTTAGTTTTTTTTTTGCTTAGTATCGTGTGTGTGTGTGTGTGTGTGTGTGTGTGTGTTTTACGTAGGGAAGAGGGCCAGCCAAGGGCAAAAAAAAAAAGAAAGTTAGAAAAAGGCCCACTTGAGCGCTGGCTCTCCAAAGACTTCAAAAAGTGCCAAAACCGTCAGCCAGAATTAGGGGAGCAAATGCCTCGATACCTCCCTCTTAAAAGAAGACAAGTTGTAGAAATTCGGAAATACAGATGCAGGGAGGGAGTTCCAGAGTTTACCAGTGAACGGGATGAATGATTGAGCGTACTGGTTAACTCTTGCATTAGAGAGTTGGACAGAATAGGGATGAGAGGAAGAAGAAAGCCTTGTGCAGCGTGGCTGCAGGAGGAGGGGAGGCATGCAGTTAGCAAGATCAGTAGAACAGTTAACAGTGTGTGTGTGTGTGTGTGTGTGTGTGTGTGTGTGTGTGTGTGTGTGTGTGTGTGTGTGTGTGTGTGTATTTACCTAGTTGTATTTACCTAGTTGTAGTTTTACAGGGTCTGGGCTTTATGCTCGGGTAGCCCCGTCTCCATATCTACACTTATACAATCTTACTTTAAAAGTATGCACACTCGTTGCAGACACTACTTCTTCATTTAAACTCTTCCACGTCTCAATACATCTCTGCAGGAAACTATATTTTTTAATATCTCTCAGACATCTTCCTTTTCTCAGCTTTTTACTATGGGATCTTGTGCTTCGGATGTCATATTCTTCTCTCAGGATCAGTTTCTCATTATCCACTTGGTCCATTCCATTGATCAATTTATAAACTTGTATCAGGTCTCCTCTCTCCCTTCTTTGTTCCAGGGTTGGTAGATCCATAGCCTTTAGTCTCTCCTCATATGTCATCCCTTCAAATTCTGGAACCATTCTTGTAGCCATTTTTGTAGCTCTCCAATTTCCTTATGTGTTTCTTTTTATGAGGGGTCCACACTACTCCTGCATATTCCAATCTGGGTCTTATTATAGTACTTATCAATTTCTTCATCATTTCTTTGTCCATGTAGTGAAATGCTACTCCAATATTCCTTAGCAAATTATATGTTTCTCTAAAAATTCTATCAATATGGCTTACTGGTTGATTGTTTTCTTCCATCGTCACTCCTAAGTCCTTTTCCTTTTTAACTTTCTCCAGTTCTACTCCATCTCCCATCTTATAGATTCCCACAGGTCGTCTTTCACTCTTTCCCATTTCCATGACATGGCTTTTGTTCACATTGAATTCCATTTCCCACTTCTTACTCCATTCCCAGATCTTATTTAGGTCTTCTTGCAGTATTTCACAATCCTCCTTTTGCTTTATAACTCTGCACAGTTTCGTATCATCTGCAAACAGATTTATGTAGCTGTTCACTCCTTCTGGCATGTCGTTAATATAAATGAGGAAAAGTATTGGTGCCAATACTGACCCTGTGGCACTCCGCTTTCTACTGCTCTCCACTTGGACTTCATATCTTTAACTACTGTCCTTATTTCTCTCCCCCTCAAATAATTTTCTATCCATCTCAATGTGCTTCCTTTTAAGCCACCCTTCTCCTCTAACTTCCATAGTAATCTTGCATGTGGCACTTTGTCAAACGCCTTTTTAAATCCAAATAAATACAGTCAACCCATCCTCTCTCTCTTGTACTCTATCAACTATTCTAGAATAGAAACTCAATAAATTAGTTACACAAGACCGTCTTTTTCTAAAACCAAATTGGCTATTTGATATTAATTTGTTGTCTTCAAGGAACTCGATCCATTGTTTCTTTATTATTCTTTCACACATCTTGCATATTACACTAGTTAGTGATACCAGTCTGTAATTTAAAGGTTCTTCCTTCCTTCCATTCTTATATATGGGAACCACCTCAGCTCTTTTCCATTCTACTGGTACTGTTCCATTTTCTATTGAGCATTTTATGATGTTGTATATAGGACTTGCTAGTTCTTCCCTACATTCTTTCAGTATTCTGCCTGAGACTTCATCCAGTCCCATTGCCTTCTCTTCATCCAGTTCCTTCATTAACTCTTTTATTTCAAGCTTGGTTATTTTAATTTCTTTCATATAGATTGTCTTTCTATTACTCTGTGGCCTCTCAAATTTGGATTCCTTAGTAAAGACCTCCTGGAATTTTTATTTAATAGTTCTGCCATACTTTTGGGTCTTCCACCATCCCGTTCTCTCCTTTTAACCTTTCTATTGTTTCTTTTTGCCTAATTTTTCCATTTATGAATCTATAGAACAATTTTGGTTGCTCCTTACATTTTTCGACAATGTCTTTTCAAGTTCTTTTCCTCTTCCTTCCTCACCTTAACATATTCATTTCTCGCTGCTTTGAAGTTTTCCTTATTTGCTGGATTTCTATTTCTCTTCCACCTTTTCCATGCTCCATCTCTTTTCTCCTTTGCCCTAGCACACCTTGCGTTAAACCAATCTTTCTTTCCTTTTTCTTTAGGTCTATATTTCGGGACGTATTCCCTGACTCCTGTTTTGTATATTTCCAAAAATAAGTTATATTTGTCTTGCATTGTCTCTGAGTTTTCCATCTCCTCCCAGTCTACGTTTTTTAAAATAAAAAATCTCCTACTAATATCACTTTTCTCCTTTCTTTAACGATTCTTGTTAGATTCCTTATTGTGTCATCTATCATGTCTTTATCTTGATTGGTCCATGAATTTGTTTTTGGTGGCATATATGTTACAATGATTGTTAACTCTTTTTTATTAATATGCATCTTAATATACAATACTTCTGCTTTTCTTTCCCCACATTCCATTTCGTTTATCACTATCTCCTTCCTTAACATAATCATGACTCTTCCTCCTCCTTTACCCACTCTGTCTTTTCTCCATACATTATACCCATTATCCAAGTGTATTTTGATTGCATTATTTAGTTTTGTTTCAGCCAGGCATACAATATCTGGATTTTCTTTCTTTATGTAATCTCTTAATTCTAGTTTACTTGATAAAACCCTGTCTATGTTCGTATACATCATTTTTAGTCTTTTGCCTTTATCATTTTTAGTTAAACTTGTTTCACTTTTTTCTCTTCCTTCTCGTTTATATACCATTTCCTTATCCTGTCTCCTAGAATTCTCCAAAAAAATGCCTTCTCCTCTTCTGACCTTTCATTATTCTTTTCCCTTACTGCTGCTGCCAGTTCATTGTATCTCTTCCTTTCTTCCTCATTTCTATTTTTCTTTATATAGATATCCTTGCAGCCTTCTGTTTCTCTAAGTTTTGTTGTTCTACATAATATTTCTTCTGTTGCTGCTTGTGATTTTAGTAGTATTTTAATTGGTCTCGTTTTTCCTCCTTGATATGGTCCCATTCTGTTTATTTCTTCTACTTCCTCTTCCAAGTTCTGCCTATCTTCGTCGTTTAGATTCTTCAGTAGGTCTTTCACTGATTTCATTTCTTTTTTTCTCTTTTTGGTCTATATTTTATATTTTTTTCTTTAATTCCAAATATGACTACACTCTTCTTTTTTTCTGCAATTTCTCTAACTAAATTTTCTTTTGTCTTGAGGACTCCTATCATTTTGCTTGTCCTATTTTCTTCTTTTTCTTTAAGTTATTCTTGAATCACCTGAAAATCAGCCTTATCTTTCTTATCTTGGACTCTCCATGGTTTTGTGTGTGTGTGTGTGTGTGTGTGTGTGTGTGTGTGTGTGTGTGTGTGTGTGTGTGTGTGTGTGTGTGTGTGTGTGTGTGTGTGTGTATTTGCCTAGTTGTAGTTTTACAGGGCCTGGGCTTTATGCTTGTGTGGCCCCGTCTCCATATTTACATTTATCCAATTATTCTTTAAAACTATGCACACTTAGTATCGTGTGTGTGTGTGTGTGTGTGTCTGGAACCAGCCAGAACCTTTTTCAAATTGTAAATTGTAGTAGGTTCTGGTTCCTGCCAGAATTTTGCAACCTGGTTGTGAATCCTCTTTATAAAAAAAAAGAAGTTAATTTATGAGAGAGAGAGAGAGAGAGAGAGAGAGAGAGAGAGAGAGAGAGAGAGAGAGAGAGAGAGAGAGAGAGAGAGAGAGAGAGAGAGAGAGAGAGAGAGAGAGAGAGAGAGAGAGAGAGAGAGAGAATCTTGTTATATCCATTTAGTGATGGAGAATCATTGCAAGGTGTTCTGCTACCCTGACAGAGGCAGCAATAATCAAAACATTAAACAATAACAATACTTGTGCCATTTATATCAATCTGCTTGTTATGGAACAGGAAAAATCTCATGCTACAACCCTCCCAGACTCCCATGTAGTCTTTATTTAGAGGTGTGTCACTATGTCTAGTGTAGAGTTGGAGCTAAAAATTTCAATACAAATCATCAGTCTTTGTGTATAGAAGTGACACCTTGCTGCAGTGTCTTTTCTTATCCCCTCCAAGTGTTATAGGACTAAGGTACATTCACAGTATCAGGGAACACAGGCAATATCACAACACAACAAACAACATTTAAGCTCAGTGCTTTTCTGTTAGGCTTCCAAACACAAGACTCAGAGAGAGAGAGAGAGAGAGAGAGAGAGAGAGAGAGAGAGAGAGAGAGAGAGAGAGAGAGAGAGAGAGAGAGAGAGAGAGAGAGAGAGAGAGAGAGAGAGAGAGAGAGAGAGAGAGAGAGAGAGAGAGAGAGAGAGAGAGAGAGAGAGACAGTTTGTATGTTGCATCTTATCTAGCCTAAAAAGTGCCAAACTACAGTATCAAATGGTGCCATATCACACTCTTTCCCTGGCTTGGCACTCTGACACTCAATCCATCATAACAAATCAGTTCCCTGTAAAATCCTACTTACCCCAATAACAACACCCCATAAATCTTTAGAATTATACAGTCTGGACAACAGACAAAGGTATTAGAAATGCGTACATATGATGCCTGACTGAAGTGGAGTAGCAAGATACATGTTTATAGGATAATAAATTACTTTACCTGCTATTTGTAAGTGCTGACAATTCAGAATGAATGTCACAAAGGTGAATGTCATGGAATGGATGTTACAATTAGTATACACAACAAATGTCACCCCTACTTGCTGCCAAGGTGTCATTACCGCCTCAGAGGGTGCCACATGCCTATGGGTTTCCTAAGGGCTGACATCATCTGGTTCCAGTGGGAGAGTGCCTTGCCTGTGGCTTGGGTGCCCACGATGACATGGCCCACAGCGAGTGCCTGGCGTCCGTCACTGCTGTGTTCTGCTACCGTCACGCGCAGCTGGATGTTCTGCAAAGGTGAGGCTGGTCAGCTAACCCTTCACTCCACACGACAGGGCAGCCCTTCCCTGATGAGTGTGCAACACAGGAAAGGGATTGCATGATCCAAATGAATACCCCAAAAAAGTTCAATCCATTGCAATATTAGTAAAGAGTAAGTTACCAAAATATGGAGCAAAAATACCTAAACCAGTCCTGATAAGAGAAATGATGGCCATAAGGTTGATAAAATAATAAAAAAAAAGTAAACAATTCAAGAAGTTGATAACTCTTCACGTGAAATGTTTCAAATAATGAAAGAGTTCTCATAAATAGGTCAAGGGCAAAATAGCAATGACATCAATGAAATTCTCCACTAGTAAATAAAAAGATAGGTTGTGAAACTTCCACTTGGTAGGGAAGCGGTGGCATAGTGGATAAGATGGTGAGCGTGGGATCGGGCAGACATCCACACGTAGGTTCGAATCCCACCACGTACAGCCTTAAAACACTTTGCCATTTGTCGCATGGTTTAAAGTTACCTACATATCACCATGATACCCAGGTTCTAGGTGGTTACACTCAAGATGAGCTTGGGTGGTAATACAGGCCCTAATATGAGTACCACTATAAATAAAATTGCCTGCGCCACTAATGGGCGGAAGCTGAACAGCGCTTCCCATACACTCTTCAAGTGTGCCTACAGGCACTAAAGGCCTTACCGTAAAAAAAAAAAATAAAAAAAATAAGGTGATGGTGGTGGTGGCTAAGGAAAGGAAATTTTTTTCTAAGTTTATGAACAAACTATATTATTGATAATTACATATATATATATATATATATATATATATATATATATATATATATATATATATATATATATATATATATATATATATATAAAGTGCTTTAATTGTAATGTAGCTACTTCTAACCAGCTGATGAATTTCTTTCTTTTTTCAATCAGTGCCTAACACTCCTAAACCTTTCCCTATTCCCTGCTGACTTCTACTCTGTTCTGCAGCCTTTGGCTTAGCTTCATCTTTCTCTCTGTTACTGATTTCTTCTATCCTATTCTCCAACCCCTATCTTAGCCTCATCCTCCCTTCCTTTGCTAACTATTCCTTCTATCCTATTCTCCCTTGTTTTGTCCCTTTCCACTTCTCACATGGAGGGCAGGAGCAGGGACACTGAAGATCATGGCCTCATTAAACACTGGGGAGCGAGTGTCCTTCTTCACACTGGTCTTCTTCTTCATCACCTTCTTGCCATTCTGCAGCACGTACACCTGGCGGGAGGAAGGTGGTGAGGCGGGGCTGGCAGGGTTGGGAGTATCTTGTAGGTGATTTATTGTATATGGGTTAGTGGGTGCAATAAGTATCAGGGTAAAAATTTTCTCTCCCTTTCACACTCACATACGCACTCAATAAAGATTTCAATTTTGATGAAGTTAGAAAGAGAAGAAAATGAAAATAGAGAGACAAAAAAAATACGAAAATGGTGGTTGAACAGTGTGGCAGATGAATGTATAGACTCAGTAATTAGGTTATCAATGCCTGAGGCCTCGATTGCAGTGTTCTTTCTCTCTCTCTCTCTCTCTCTCTCTCTCTCTCTCTCTCTCTCTCTCACACACACAGTTTTAGAGGCAGTTGTCAGCTATGTGATCTACAATTGTAACAGCTCATTAATCACTTATAGAGACGGGTCCATACAAGAAATTTTCTCAGTGGATCCAGTCAGTAAATCTTAATCAAATTCTTAACAATCAAATAGAAATATATTATGGTCAAATAAGAAAAAAAAAAAATCAATCAATCAATAAATCTCACCTTCACAAAGGGGTCGGCGGTGGTCTTGTCACCGGTCCACTGCAGGCTGCGCGCTTTCACCACCACCACCGTGAGCCGCTCCGCCGTGGGAAGGTACGAGAGAGAGAACATGATCTCCCCATAACCAACGCCTCTCTGGGGAACAAGGAGCAGCAGGGTGAGGCAACCACCACTGAGAAGGCTGTAAAGACTCATCACCCTGACACATTCACATCTCCAGGGTGACACAATGCTGCCAAGGAGTGGTCTCTTGCTGTCTGAGGTGAATATTAAAAGGCATTTTGTTCTCTTAACACGACTATTTTTAAAAGCCATATCGATTTTCAAGTGTTCTCATACTGATACTATAGAAATGTTATGAATCTACGACTAGAATATCAATAATGCCCATAAAATCTTGTGTAACTTCAACTAGAGTCTGTTGAATGTAGTGATGGTGCAGCACAGACATTTCAGAATATGAGCTTCAGTTCCATCCAATAGTCCTCAAGGATTACATGTTTTGTGTTTCTTGTCCTACGGCTCATCTCATGGCCTAAATTGAGGGATTTTGTATCTTATTTCACTACTATTTTTTTTTCAAAATTGTATTTATTCTTCTTGATTTTCACATTGGAAATATAAATACACTCATTACTTTAATCAATATACAAAATGGGTAAACAATGATCAGTGTTTTTTTTTTTTTTTTTTTTTTTTTTTTACATTACAAGGGCACTGGCCAAGGGAAAACAAAGTGTTGGAAAAAAAAAATCCCGCTGGTTGCCAGGCCCTGTTAAGAAGAAAGTAGAAAGAGAAAAACAAAAAATCTAAAAGGAGGGTCCAGTTAACGTAAGAGGTGTCTTGACACTCCTCTTTTGAAAGAGTTTAAGTCATAGGCAGGTGGAAATACAGACACAGGTAGAGAGTTCCAGAGTTTACCAGTGTAGGGAATGAAGGAGTGAAGATACTGGTTAACTCTTGCATTAGGAAGATGGACAGAATAGGGATGAGAAGAAGTAGAGAGTCTTGTGCAGCGAGGCCGCAGGAGGGGGAAGGCATGCAGTTAGCAAGTTCAGAAGAGCAGACAGCATGAAAACAGCGGTAGAAGACAGATAAAGATGCAACATTGCGGCGGTGACTTAAAGAATCAAGACAGTCAGTTAGAGGAGAAGAGTTGATAAGACGAAAAGCTTTAGATTCCACCTTGTTTAGTAAAGCTGTGTGTGGATCCCCAGACATGAGAGCCATACTCCATACACGGGCGGATAAGGCCCTTGTACAGAGCAAGCAGCTGGGAGGGAGAAAAATGGACGAAGACGCCATAGGACACCTAACTTCTTGGAAGCTGATTTAGCAAGAGTAGAGATGTGAAATTTCCAGTTTAGATTTTTAGTGAAGGATAGACCGAGTGTGTTTAATGTAGAGGAGAGGGAAGTTGAGTGTTATTGAAGAAGAGAGGATAGTTGTCTGGAAGGTTATGTCGAGTAGATAGTTGTAGAAATTGAGTTTTTGAGGCATTGAACAAAACCAGGTTTTCTCTGCCCCAATCAGAAACAAGTGAAAGATCAGAAGTTAGGCGTCCTATAGCATCTCGCCTTGAGTCATTTAATTGTTGTTGGGTTGGGCGTCTGTTGAACGCTGTTGAATAATGCAGGTGGTATCATCAGCATAGGAGTGGATAGGGCATTGAGTCAGATTTAGGAGATCATTGATGAATAATAGAAAGAGAGTGGGTGATAGGACAGAACCCTGTGGAACACCACTGTTGATAGTTTTAGGGAAGAACAGTGACCGTCTACTACAGCAGCAATAGAACGATCGGAAAGGAAACTGGAGATGAAGGTACAGAGAGAAGGATAGAATCCGTAGGAGGGTAGTTTAGAAATTAAAGATTTGTGCCAGACTCTATCGAAGGCTTTCGATATGTCAAGGCCGACAGCAAAGGTTTCACCGAAGTCCCTAAAGAGGATGACCAAGATTCAGTTAGGAAAGTAAGAAGATCACCAGTAGATCTGCCTTTACGGAAACCATACTGGCAATCAGAGAGAAGGTTGTGAGCTGATAGATGCCTCATTATCTTCCTATTAAGGATAGACTCAAAGGCTTTAGAAAGGCAGGAAATCAAAGCTATAGGGCGGTAGTTAGAAGGATTGGAGTGGTCACCTTTTTAGGGACAGGTTGAATGTGAGCAAACTTCCAGCAAGAAGGATAAATAGAAGTAGAGACACAGATGAAAGAGTTTGACCAGGCAGTGAGCGAGTTCGGAAGCACAGTTTTGAGAACAACAGGAGGGACTCCATCCGGACCGTAAGCCTTCCGAGAATCAAGGCCAGAGAGGGCCAGGAAAACGTCTTTATAAAGAATTTTAATTTTAGGGATGAAGTAGTCAGAGGGTGGAGGAGTAGGAGGAATATGCCCAGAATCATCCAAAGTTGAGTTGGTAGCAAAGGTTTGAGCGAAGAGTTCAGCTTTAGAAAAAGAAGAGACAGCTGTAGAGCCATCTGGATGAAGTAAAGGAGGGAAAGACGAAGAAGTAAAGTTGTTAGAGATATTATTGGCTAGATGCCAGAAATCTCGAGAGGAGTTAGAATTGGAAAGACTTTGACATTTTCTATTGATGAAAGAGTTTTTAGTAAGTTGGAGCCTCACACACACACACACACACACACACACACACACATATATATATATATATATATATATATATATATATATATATATATATATATATATATATATATATATATATATATATATATATATTTAAATGATCAATGTACTGCAGTTTCCTGTAGCCACCGATCTATAAATAAAAAAAAGTCTACAGGCTTCATTCAGACAATAAGTTAAAATAAACAACTAAACTGAAAATATACTAATACACTGTATATCAACTTCACATGCGTGGGGATCTCGTGTTTCCATTCCAACGCTCCATTCACCTTTACAGCATCGGATCATTGCGAGTTTCTGACATTTCTCCAGAAGCAAAAAGTATGTGTGTGTAATTTTTTACCTCGGTCGTCTGCTGGTCACCCAGCCAGTCTTCCCCATTACGGAGCGAGCTCAGAGCTCATAGACCGATCTTCGGGTAGGACTGAGACCACAACACACTCCACACACCGGGAAAGCGAGGCCACAACCCCTCGAGTTACATCCCGTACCTATTTACTGCTAGGTGAACAGGGGCCACACATTAAGAGGTTTGCCCATTTGCCTCGCCGCGCCGGGTGTGTGTGTGTGTGTGTGCTCACTTAAGTCGTCTGCTGGTTAGACTCGTACTAACCGATCTCAGACCACACCACATAACACGCACCGGGACAGCGAGGTCACAATCCCTTGATTGCGTCGCATCCCGTACCTACTTGCTGCTGCAAGTGTACAGGGGATAGACACGATTTGCCTAGCCGTGCCCGGGACTCAACCTGTGTGTGTGTGTGTGTGTGTGTGTGTGTGTGTGTGTGTGTGTGTGTGTGTGTGTGTGTGTTTCAATAACGATGTTGGAAACTCTACACGCCATCTTTTCTCAAAATAAGACGAGCGAACCTCTGAGATCACTTCGTCAAATGTGGGAGCCAATCTCTCTCTCTCTCTCTCTCTCTCTCTCTCTCTCTCTCTCTCTCTGGGGCAGCAGGAAGGGAGATGCCACACACGCAGGAGGACGGCTGTGTCTCAGTGGAATAAGGATGGATGGCTTGCCTATTTTCTTGTGGGATCCAATTTGCCTATAAATGTAGTGGTTAGCTTTTTTCTTCAGCCTTGCATGTTTTATCCCTCTCTTCTTCCCTTCCTCCCATCTCTCCTTGCCAAGCCACTCCCAGCTATGCTTTCCTCCCTCGGATCAATTATGTTACTTGAACCATGGAACAATAGACGCTGTTGATGGTGAAAAGTGACACCGGTAATTTTGGAAACTTTTCAAATGTCCCTATTATTAAAATACACAATCTTGATTGCCACCAAGCAAGACTAAATTTATACGTTATTTTGGTTAACTCTGCCTCTGCCGCCTCCTCCTCCTCTCCGTTCCCTTCTGATGATTTATGGATTTGGACAACACAACTCCTCAAATGTATCTTAAATTAAACAAAAATAATTTTAACGTTCACATCCTTCAAGCAAGACTTTAGAATCAGTCTGCATCACCATCCTTCCCACTCCTCTTCTTCCTCCTCCTCCTCCTTCCTCCTCTCCTACGTTCCCTACCGGATCAGATACCACGACTCCTTCATGGCCAACACATCTTTTTTCAAACATTCTTAAATATAGTCAAATAATTACAATCTTAACTCTCGCACCCTGCAAACAAGACTTTAGATATTTGGTAAACTCTGTCTTCTCCTTTTCTTCTTCTACTTCTTCTCCTCCTACTGCCTCCCACACTCCAGGTCACCGTCCCAGCAGACTACACAGCCCTTCTTTCATCATGTATAGTGCATTAATTACTTATCCTCCCTAGAGTTTAAAGTTTGACATGTTACATTATCAAATTATTTCTGGCCTGTGCTATCCAGGAATACTTTGCTCGGGTCGTCTATTTAGTACACAGCTATCTTGTTTGTCTGGAGTGTTTCATGCATTATACAAGGTCGCAAGACACTTTTATTAATTCAAGGTATTAATGTTTTAACAATTTTCTTTTGGTACTGGTATTTGTAAAGAGTGGTTCTCTCTCTCTCTCTCTCTCTCTCTCTCTCTCTCTCTCTCTCTCTCTCTCTCTCTCTCTCTCTCTCTCTCTCTTTTGCCTTTGACCCAGAAGCACTCCTACATGCATAAAAAGAAGAAAAAATACGTTCTGATTAACTGACTTTGTATGGTTGCACGAATTGTTCACTAACCGATAACAAACACCTTTTATCTTTTTTTTTTTTCACATAAAGAAAAGTTGAGGAGAAGCCTTTGACTCAGTGAATATTTTAGTCTCGATGAATAAGACAAATAAGATTATCTCATGGGGACGCTGACCCTTCCGCACCCTGAACGCCTCTATCCCATTTCCCTTTCACTCTCCCTGTCTTGCTAGTGCTTCCTTTCCTTGCTCTTCCTAACCTCTGCCTTCCCAACATCACCTTTACCTCACTAGTCTTTGCACTCTCGACATTCCCTTCTCTGTTCTTTCTAGTTTCTACCTTACTTTCTACCTTGCCTCGTCTGTCCTTGCACTATTACATTCCTTTCTGTCTCTCCCTCTGCTTCACTCCTCATGTTCTCCCTACACTTCGTTCTTTCATTCTCTGTCTCTCCCCGTCTTTCCTTTTCCTTGACCTCCATTTTCTCTACCTGCCTTACATAAACACGTCCCATTTTCCAGTTCCTTACTATACACTCCCTTCTCTATCCCTCCCTGCCCCTTTTCGTTCTCTCTCTCAGACTCCCTACCTAACACATAAACAGTTCTCTCCCTCCTCCTTAATTCCCCTCCTATTCCCAGCATCTTATCAACCATTACTTCCTCTCCATTTCTCACAGAACCCAAGTCCCGACTCTCCCTTGTTTGCTCCATTCCCAAGCCCTCGCTGCTTTTCTCCCATCCCCTCTGCTCCTCTCCCAGCCTTCCCGTCTCTCGCAGCCTCCTCGTCTACAGGGATCCTTAAGGGCAGTTGCAGCTGAACAGATTCACGCGTACTGGTGACACAAACCGAGAATGAACAAGGGTAATGCTGGATAAAAGGGAGGTACTTAGATGAACTTTACCGAGGATAACTGGAGGAAGAAGTGTCATATTATATAAGCAAGTAGAATATTCATTAATTAATACGTGTAATGAATGATTCTGGTGACGCAAACGAAGATGAACAAAGGTAACGCAGGATAAAAGAGAGGTACTTTGATAAACCGTAACGAGGAAGATTGTAAAAATAAGTGTGGAATGATACAGCCAAGTTGTATATTCATGAAATAATACGTGTAATTATTGTATGTACTTTAGGGGTGTATTCTTAAGCACTTTGGGATTTCATCAAAAGTAGCTATTCTTCAAACGCCATAAAAATTGTTAGGTTTTCATGTGGGTCTCTCTCTCTCTCTCTCTCTCTCTCTCTCTCTTGCTAATTCTTTGTTAAACTGTCACTGGAACCGTGGAAGCACACTTAAAGACCAGAATAGCTCCCATAAGAACCTGTAATACAAGACTTATCTGAGGAAAAACCCAGAAATCTCCTGTAAAAAGATGCTTCCGAGATCAGCTCAGTTAGGTTGTCATGGGTAAGATCTCTCAATGAAGCTGCAAAATACTAATTAAACCATCAGTAGTCAAGAAAACACCTTTGAAAACCAAGATAACTTTCACTGGAGCCTGCAATACGACTCATATACGCAAAATATAAAAAAAAAATCTCAAGAGTAAGACGGATCGTTTACAAGGATGACTAATGCAGTTTACCTACGAGCGTGAGGATAACATGTCTCAACTAAACATCCCCCGAGAAGCAAGTGAGTGATGATGGCGCGCTCTATAAGGGAGGGAAGGCAGGGGAGAGGACTGGTTGAGGGAGAGAAGCAGTCCCTTTGTAATACTGCCTGGCTTTCCTGCTTCTCTGGGGATCGCCTTTCACGGCCCTCCATACCCGGAAGCATAGAGAAAAACAGAAACACAAGTAAAAAAGCAACACAGGCAGGAAAAAGTAAACGTAGTAATACAAACATGCAACGTAACTATTTTTCCTTCCTACAGTTCGCGTTACTTACAAAAGGTTCCTCTTCTTTTAATTAACTCAGTGCCTGAAGGAACGATGTTTGACTGACATTCTTCCCGCCCTAACAAAGTCCATAACACGAGGAAAGGCGCAGCGAGACACTCTTAACTTGGCGCCAGTAAAGCAGTGAAGAGGCTGAGAGAGAGAGAGAGAGAGAGAGAGAGAGAGAGAGAGAGAGAGAGAGAGAGAGAGAGAGAGAGAGAGAGAGAGAGAGAGAGAGAGAGAGAGAGAGAGAGAGAGAGAGAGAGAGAGAGAGAGAGAGAGAGAGAGAGCCAATAGATAGGTATTTAAACTGACAAACAGACGGATACCTATGACAGACAATCAAACACACAAGCAGACAAACCGACAAGTCAGATAGACAGTCAAGTAAGCAGGCAAAACAAATAAAAAACACAGCAAAGACAAACACAGACAGACAGATTGAAAAGAGGTAAAAGACAAACACAATTATAAAAACACAAAACCTAAGAAAAAATATTGATAAAAGACTAAAAGACAGAAAAAAAACCGAAAAAGAGAAGAAAACTAAGAAATATTGAAAAAAAAGCAATAAGATAAGAACAAGAGAACAGAAAGAAACCAGACCAGGAAAAAAAGGAAAAATAGAAATGATTAAAATAACAGAAAAAAAGGCCGAAAGAAAACAAGAAACACCAAGAAATATGAAAAAAACAAGAATGACACCAAGAAATAAGATAAGAACAAAAGAAAACCGAAAAAAAACAGACAATGATAAAAAAAGGCAATAAATAAAAAAAAAATAGGAATGAGACCAAGAAATAAGACCAAAAAACAAAAAGAAAAAGAAAAAAAAGAAAAAAAGGGAAAATAAAAACGAAAGCAGAAAAATAAACAAAAACCGAAAGCCAGAATAAAAAAAAAAAAAAAAAAAATCCTATTCACTCCATCACAAATCCACATACAAAAAACAGGAAAAGAAGAAGAAAAAAAACCTGGAATCGAAAAAAAATATATATATACAAACAGAAAATAACATTCACACCATTCACAAATCCACACACACACACACACACACACACACACACACACACACACACACACACACACACACACACACACACACAAGGGAAAAAAACAGGGTAAAAAAAAAAAGAAAAACAAAGGAAAACTAACACCCCAAGACAAAAATAATAATAATAATAAAAATAAAGTAAGTAAAATAATTAAATAAAAAAAAAATGAAA
Organism: Portunus trituberculatus; assembly: GCF_017591435.1. Classification (NCBI taxonomy): domain Eukaryota; kingdom Metazoa; phylum Arthropoda; class Malacostraca; order Decapoda; family Portunidae; genus Portunus; species Portunus trituberculatus. The sequence continues at coordinate 29,408,461 of NC_059300.1, forward strand.
CCTAGAGACGAAAACAAACAAACAAACAAACAAACAAACAAACAAACAGAAAATTCTATCCACACCATCACAAACAAACAAATCTGTAAATCCATAAAAAAAAAGAAAATTGGAAAAAAACAAAAGAAAAAAAAAAAAAACGAGAAAAAAAAGAAAACGAAATATGGGATCGAAAAAGAAAAGAAGATAATCCTACAGATACCACAAACACATAAATCCACACACACACACACAAGAAAACCGAAATAAAACAAAAGAAAATGGAAAACCACGAGAAAAAAAAAAAAAAAAAAACGAAACGGGATCGAAAAAAACAAACAAACAAACGAAAGGATCGAAAAAAAAAAGCGAAACCTGGTATCGAAAAATGAAAACAAAAACAAAAACGAGACCTGGGATCGAAAAAAAAAACCCTGGGATAAAAAAAAAAAAGACGAAACTTGGAATAAAAAAATAAAATAAATCCTATTCACACCATCACAAATCTAGACACACACACACACACACACACACACACACACACACACACTCCCACCTGGCCCGTGTCTGTAAGCGTGAGTTGCGTGGAGAGCGGCGTGGAGAGCTCAAGATCCGTGAGTCTGAGCTGCGCCTCCCCGATCAGCGTGTTGGTGAACTTGTCGGAGGCGTACATGTAGAAGGCAAGGCACCGCTGCGGCAGCTCCTCCTCCTCCAGGGCAAACAGGAACCTCTCGCGATATGTTGGGTTGTTCGTCCGGCGGCACACCTGGAGGAAAGAGAGGTTTTTATTTTCATTTATCCATTTTCTTTAACCTCCTTCAGTAACATGACGCGTTTCCATATTCATTCCGCTTACTAATTGGTGATTTTATGCAGCCTCAGAAACTCATGTGGGGGATTAAAACAGTGAAGACCCTGGCCATTAATCTTCTGACCTTTTGATCCTTCCTAATGTAAAGAAAATGGTCAAATCATACAAAAATCTCAAGGTGAAACTGTGTCTCAGTACTGAAGGGGTTACGTAGGAAATCCGGCCAATACAGTAAGACTAAACAAAATTGCCCACTTAACTAATTCAATACTGGGACACATTTTTTACCTTGAGATTTGTGTACGATTAGACCATTTTATTGACATTAGGAAGGAAGTCTATGGAGGTCAGAAGATTAATGGCCACAGTCTTTACTATTTTAATCTAAAGCTGCATAAAACCACCAAATAGTAAACAGAATCAATATGGAAACACGTCACGGTATTCAAGGGGTTAAGATGCCAGTCCCCAAGCAGGTCCAGGAGTTAGCAAAAAAAAAAGAATGGGATAAATGTCTCGACTATGTGGTTTGGTTGAGTAAGACATGTGTTGCTGCTTTGTTTTTATCAGTATATGCGTTTTAACCCCTTCAGTACCATGACGCGTTTTTCTGTTCATTTTGCTTACAATTGGGCCATTTTATACAGCTTCAGAAACTTACGTGGGGATTAAAATAGTGAAAAATCTGGCAATTAATCTTCTGACCTCCATAGAAACATCGTAATATAAGTAAAGTCGTCTAATCTCAAGGAGACTCGTTGTAAAAATACATTCCAGTACTGAAGGGGTTAAAGGGGTGGTCTTGAATTAATTGGTTGATTGGTTAAGGTGTACTGAGACACAGGTGTTTTAGGGGATTAGTTTGAGAGAGAGAGAGAGAGAGAGAGAGAGAGAGAGAGAGAGAGAGAGAGAGAGAGAGAGAGAGAGAGAGAGAGAGAGAGAGAGAGAGAGAGAGAGAGATACGAGTTCGTGGTGGTAGAGGTTGTGGTGGAGAGAAAAGTATTGGAGGAGAGAAGCAGGAAATGAACGGGAAAAGGCGGTGAGCAGTGGGCGGTGTGTGTGTGTGTGTGTGTGTGTGTGTGTGTGTGTGTGTGTGTGTGTGTGTGTGTGTGTGTGTGTGTGTGTGTGTGTGTGTGTGTGTGTGTGTGTTGATCTAGTTTCAGTATATAGTAGGTCATATAAGGCGAGCTCGTGTTATCCTGCCCTCCTCACTTCTCCTCTTATCTCCGTATCTGCTTCTGTCAAACTCTATCGCGGGACAATCGTTGGTGTTTCTCTCTCGCCTTTGAACCATTCCAGTTGCCAATACTCCTGTCAAAGAAGCGGGTTTTTTTCTCTCTCTTTCTTTTTCTTATTTGTACAACAGACTCTTTGTTCTTCCATGAACCGTTAAGAGAAGGTGTCTCATGCACATTTGGCAAGGAGAGAAGAAATGAAAGGAATAAAATAAAATAAAATGAAAAATGAAATAAAATGAAATAAAATAAAGTAAAATAAAATAATTAAAGCAACATCAGGTGAAATAAAATAAGAAATAAATTAAGCTGAAAATAATAAAAGAAAAATGAAAGAAAGAATGAATTTATGAATGAATTAATTAAACAGAGAGAGAGAGAGAGAGAGAGAGAGAGAGAGAGAGAGAGAGAGAGAGAGAGAGAAATAAATGAACAAATATAAAAGTGAATGCTCCAGCCAGCCACTCAGCCAGCCAGCCAGCCAGCCAGCCAGCCAGCCAGTCAATCAGTCAGCTAGCCACTCAGCCTTTCATCCAACCAGCCAAGTCAGCCACCCAGTCCACCAGAGAGCAATCCAAAGACAAGCCACCAATCCACCCATCTTTATTCATAATTAATATCTTGACAGTACTGAAAAAAAAAACTACAATTCCTTTTCCTGTTTGTACTCAAGATCCTTTATTCTTCCCTCGCCCCTCACAAAAAAAAAAAAAAATAGTAATAATAAATAAAGAATAAATAAAAAATCCACGCGTGTTCATATTTTCCATCCCTTATTACTTCGAACACAATAATCAAGTCTTGTATGAGATTAATATTTCTACATTATCAAATCATGTTGCCTTTTTTTTTTTGTCTTCATGTACTTCCGGCTCATTGTTCTATCACATCTCGCTAGAAATTCTTCCACTTTCTCTTATTTCAATGTTCCTCACAGCTCTCAGCATCATGGTTCACACAGAATGCTCTCTTTTATCATTCAACTATCTCACCGTTTTCTCTATATTCATCACTAATCGTTTTTCTTTCATCCCTTGCGCGAAATTCCTCCACTTTCTCATCTCATGTTTATAATCATTCTAAATATCAGGATTAAGTTCAATTACCGAACCATCTCACGTTTCTTCTATTTTATATTCATCACTTTCAGTCCTTCTATCACCCTTCGATAAAAACTCCTCCAAGATCTCATTTCAAAGTGGTTCATCGCTGCAAATGTCACAATCAAGTTCCTTATAAGGCTAAATCTTCTTTTACACATTACCAAACTATTTATATTCATCACAACTCGTTCTTCTACTATGTCTTGTCAGAAACACCTCATGTTCTCATTTCCAAGTTCATTATTCTAAGCTTCGTAATTAAGTTTCCTACAAGGCCAAATATCATTTATCAAATTATCTTCTTTTATTTCTATCTCAGCTCATAACTCTTCATTCTTTCATCACTGTCTACCAACTTCCTTTTGCTGGAAATACTATAAATGAGTCACCCAGGACGCTGAACCTCTTTACATTACTGCACAATTCATATCAATTAATTTTCCTTTCATCTCTTACCAGAAAGTCCTCTTTGTCAATGTTCCCAAGTCCCGTGTGGTCATTAACATCATAATTACGTCTCTCCTCTGTTTTCATTTAATGTTGACACTTGACACTCTCTCTCTCTCTCTCTCTCTCTGTGTGTGTGTGTGTGTAATTCACTGTTTGATCTGCTGCAGTCTCTGACGAGCTCAGAGCTCATTATTTCCGATCTTGGGATAGGTCTGAGACCAGGCACACACCACACACCGGGACAACAAGGTCACAACTCCTCGATTTACATCCCGTACCTACTCACTGCTAGGTGAACAGGGGCTACACGTGAAAGGAGACACACCCAAATCTCTCCACCCGGCCGGGGAATCGAACCCCGGTCATCTGGCTTGTGAAGCCAGCGCTCTAACCACTGAGCTACCAGGCCGTGTGTGTGTGTGTGTGTGTGTGTGTGTGTGTGTGTGTGTGTGTGTGTGTGTGTGTGTGCAATTGTTGTTGTGGTGGTGGTGGAGGTAGTGATTTTCCCTGCTTGAACCATGTCTACATTCATGACCCATTCTAACTGTCAATACTGGCTGAAATATTACATACTTTCTTAATGTTAATAGAAAATAGTGAAACAATCTCTCTCTCTCTCTCTCTCTCTCTCTCTCTCTCTCTCTCTCTCTCTCTCTCTCTCTCTCTCTCTCTCTCTCTCTCTCTCTCTCTCTCTAT